>NW_023594047.1:0-17351 GCF_014839805.1 Manduca sexta
TATTTGTTTGATATTATTTGTCATAATTCTTTTATAAATAAGACTTTGTTGTTCAATAATAAATTTTTTTTATCGTATTTTCTAATAAAATTACAGAGAAAGTATAAAATTTGTATGTGTTTTATGAAACTCAGTAAAATTGCTCTAGTTTCTACAAAAGCAAACTTTGATCGGAACAGTTATTTTTTTATTTATTTGTAACATAGGAGAAACCAATATTTCATATTCAGGAGCCAGACTCAAAAATCGTGTTGACCGGTGTAATTGAATACATGTACTTGTCTTCTTGAAACAACACTTCATCAAAAGTTATTTTAACTATAAATGTCAAACAAAAACACACGTAACTTCTATCAGGAGTGTTTTAGAGATAAAATTGAATACGCGATCTGTCTTGGCAGTTAAGCTATTTTACTATCATTTAAAAATAGAATTATTAATATTTAATTAAGATTACTTACTTCTTCATAATTTATTCATCATTGGAATGTCGAAAGTATGTGAAGTGTGTGCTACAACACTGGGACTAGCGTGGTGGACGAAGGTCTACCCTCTCAGTAGTAGAGGTGACCTGTGCTTAAATTGATACAGTATAGTCTGGTATAGTCCCGTTATAATTTTAATGATGCAAGTTTACTCTGTACCACCTTGTTTATACACAATAAATACAGTTAGAATATAGTATGTACCTTCTCAAGTACGAATCTGACCGGCTTCTCCATATTTTAAAGTCGAAATACTCAAACTCTATTATGATCGCCAAATATTCTCAATTCGCTAAGTCACTATTACAAGGTCCTGTATTTTTTTTCCTTTGGAACAAAAATAATATTTAAAATTTACATGTTGATAAAAATTAGAAAATACAATAATTTATGGTTCTCCCATTATTTATCTTTCGGGATAATTGGAACTTATCGCTAAAAAATCGATTTGCACATCAAATTTTATATAGAAACTCGTAATAGTGAGCCACTGCCAGTGAATTTACTTAAATTGTATTAATTTTATATAAGACCGGAGTTGCAATATAACTCATAGATCACAATATCTTTAGCACAATCACAACTTTAAAAAATATACTAAGCACTTATATTTTTTAAAATTGAATATCTATAAAAATATATGAATTTAAATTACAAATCACACCTTAGTCACTGTTATAATTTCTAACACAAATAAATTCAGCGGCCGATGCGTTATATTTTTCGAAATATGTTGATAGCGTTACAAAATACAAAAATGTTGTAACAACTGATATCTGTTTTTTCTACAAATGAATGACTAACAAGAGCTAATTGTCATGAACTCGACATATTATATGTATAGAGACATCTACATTCTACACATATATGTCGCTGAATACAGAAGTTGTTGGCTATTGTATGTATAATGTAGGTAACGTCGCTCCTGCTCGCAATAAAAAAAAATCATCTTGCATCACATTTAAAATATGTCGTAACAGCAACTTATTTTCTGGATAAAAGCCAACTTACATTGTAAAGTAGAAGGCAAAATAAACAACGACACATTCTCATGTCTTTATTATTAGCCTCATAATAGTATAAAATTACAAACTGCTGATAAACCATGCCCTTTCGGAGTTGATAGTGCGTTCACGCATTTTTTTAAACATCATATTTACTTGTTCAATATTTTAAAACAATTTGTATATTAATTATTATTAAAATAGAAATTAAGATAGATTCTACAAAAACATCTTACTCAGTAATTAACCATTCCAATTTACGCTACTCAAAGTTTCGAGGAAGGATAGAAATTAATAAATGTTTAATTAAAGCATTGATTATTTTTCTTGATAAAAGGGTAATAAAAATACAGCTTAAAATGTAAAATACACAGTATCAGTGGTGATTTTAGGAGGTGGCGAACAGGACTACCGCGCAAGGCCTAGATTCCTTCTAACCGAATTTCAGCCACGTCGGAGAATCGCAACGGAGATCAGCCAGGTACACAGGAAATATTATAGTGCACAAGTGTGTACTCAATACACAGGTGCACTTTCTGTTCCTTCACTCTCATACTCTGGTGAGACGGCAATCCG
This sequence comes from Manduca sexta, assembly GCF_014839805.1. Lineage (NCBI taxonomy): Eukaryota > Metazoa > Arthropoda > Insecta > Lepidoptera > Sphingidae > Manduca > Manduca sexta. The sequence goes on from NW_023594047.1 coordinate 2,066, forward strand.
ACATGACCGGAGAAAGATCAGGTGCAAGACCAACGGCTTTACGTGCATTCCGAGGCACGGGGGTATAACACCGCCAACTTCCTGACTCCTAATTTTTATGATGAAAAAACCAGCTACAATTATTTTGGCCCCACACGGGATTCGAACCCAGGACCTCAGCGCGTTAGTTGTACTCGTACCGTGTACAATTACAACTACGTCACCGAGCAAGTCTGGAGGGTCTTAAGGCTTACTGCTCAGTAGTTAGTTTTAATTCATCCCACCGGTGATAATTTTCATAATCAGTAGTGTCTAATCCGAAAGATATATTAATCACATCGCAGTACAATACCAGAGATAACCAAACAATGCTAACACGATAGAGCCATATTGCAACCTTCCTTGTTCTGGGATGCTCCTCCGATGAAGCAAAACATTATACCAGTCCGGAGTAAAGGAGAGCGTCTGCGGCAAAAAATACGAATTTAGTAAACTGGCGCCTTATGCTCTTTAACTGTGAACTCGTAACGCGATCGTGTTACGTTTTCTTCGTGAAATTAGGGTGGAATGGTATTCTGTATCCCAATTTCTTCTCTTAAACGCGACGCGGTGCGTTACGTACTGTTATCTTCTATCAAAAAGACATACGCCATAGAGAATAAAGCCCCAGTCTGTTAAATTTAGCTTGTCTAAGTAGACGAGCCACTCCCGCCCTCACATACGCCACTGCGATTCCTGAATCAGGGTTGACAACAGCACAAATTTTATGACATCGATGTAACTTTGCCAGATCCCTGTGGAAATCTTTAAGGGCACATATGTTCAACAGTGGACTCTGTGTGGCTGATATTAACGACCAGCGGTGAAACTCTACGAGTCTCTAACATTAATCTGTGATTAGCTTATAGACAGTAATAGAGTTTTGTTTGCGAGTTCCTGTGAGTAGCAGTGGTGTAAAGTGAATTCTTGCTGCCAGAATCGGACCCCAAGTTTCCGCCCCTAAGCACGAGGCCAGAAACAAAAAGCGTATCCTTATACGCTTTATTTTCGAGAATTTTCCGCCCCTGTCGTCTAGCTCAGTTACGGCAGCACCGCTAGTTAATAATAGGTACTGCTTCTACCATCAAGCAAAAGTGCGCCGCCGCATTCAATGCGTTTTATTTGAAATTTGCAACCAGTGTACCTTACGGAGCAAATTATACTTAACAGGATGACGAGCATAGTGCAGGGATGCGAAATATCTGGCCCTTAGTTCTAGCGTCAAGTTAGTTTTTGTATTGCACGAATACTTTTTATGCTGGGACGGCAAAGAGACCCCACTGCACCTAATAGTAAGTGGAGTAGGATCGTAGAGTGTCGACTGGGGAATGGCAATCATCCCTCGTCAATAAACAGTTATACCGGCCCATTTGTACATAAATACATAAAAATGATGTTAAAGTTGTTTATTATTATACACTAGTGCAATCGATCCATAAATATTACATTAATGTATTTCAACATTACAAAAATATCTGCAAATATACCTATGTAGTCGTATTTAAATATACGAGTAAGTATAAAAATTAAACGTGATCGAAAACTGTTATTTAAATCAGGTTTTTTAGACTGAACAAAATACTATTAATTACTATTCCGTTGCCTCCATGCCGAACCACCCCTGCCGCTTTTATGTAAATATTCAAGCCGCATCATAATCAAAGGTCCTGTGGTATGTTTAATCGAAAACGCCGATATAACGATGTTAATAATAGATATAATGAATATTAACAACACTATTATATTGTTGTAAAACCTCGCCGGTTGTTGATTCTCGTTCCGGTTGACGTCCAAACTGCCGACTATCACGCACAGCATGCCCAGAACGAGCTATCGACAAGGAAATACAATTAACAATCTTGAAGGTGATATGAAACAAATATATATTTAAAATTAGTGAAATAAAAATATATCACAGTGTTATTCAATGTGTATCCGAATAAAAGAGGAAATGCCGCCATTTTGCTTGACTACTGTCACATATTTTACTACACTCATGATGTAAGTATATAGATTTTTATAATTATATTAAAACATGGATGATATTAGTGTGTACATCAACTTAAAATTAAATCGCAAATAGAAAATTTTGCTTATATCCACCCCTACACCAAATACTTATCTAAGCCCTTCTGTTCTTCTTGTACATGAAAAAATACACTACACGAAATAGGGAATTCCCTGACGAATTGGCTTAATATGGCCAAAATACATAGCAGTAAACAATCGCTAATAATAATAAATATCTTAATAAGACCACGAAAGAACCTCATCAAACCTCATTAAATCTGCAAATACGCAGCCAAAGAAGAGTCGAATGCTGACACGAAGATATTTAGCAGCGTTATAAGAAGGACTGAGAGTACAACGAAATTGGAAGTACTGGCTGCAGCGCGGTGCCACCGGAAGAAGTGTCCACAAAGACGTAGAGCGTTCATTGTGAAGACAACCAAACCCACAGTCACCTACAAAAAACTTAAATGGAATTCACAATCTTATTTAATAGTAGAAGTTTATGTATTTTTGTCAGACGTAAACGCAAAATACCCTGAATATATTTAGAAGTTTGACATACAAATGGCCCAAATTATATACTGTAATATTTTATTGATGGGGAAGAACTTCCACGCGCGTGAAATCTCGAGCAAAACTTGGAGTCCAAAAATTAATTATACGGATACGATTAACGCGAAAACATATTTTGTTCATAAGCGCTTCTTAAATATCTAAAATGACAAATCAGATAAGTACCTACAGCTGGGTTCTAGCGACCTTTAACACATAGAGGTACTTATTTTCTTTTTTTTCATATAAATCAGTGACGAAACACGTAAGCCGCTCGCCCGTTGGTAAACAAAACTACTAATAGTAGCAACTACACTCAAACCCCGAAATGAGTACAAAGCATCGCACTGCGCTTGTCACCCTGAGATATTTTGATCCAAACTAGTTATAATATCCTTTAAACCGCAACACAACAGTGCGCGCACAATATTACTTGGTAGTAGAAATAGACTTTACGGTGAGACTTATCCAAACGGACTACTACAGAAGAAGCCAACTACCAATATTAAGTAGAAACTCACCTGTAATATTATGGATATAGTGATCAACGCAATCAGCAATGTATAGAATTCGTGAATAGGTCCGAATTGGAGAACATATTTCAGTTGTGATGCGTTGGATGCCAACAGGGCAATGTCGAGCATCCCTTGCGCCACGGTCTTCTTGATTGCATACTCATTAGCATCAAATACTCGCTTCTGAAACCATAGAACAATCACTGAGATATAGTTTAAGATTTAGATGAACAGTAGTCAAAGATAAGAGCAACTTAATTAGATACTTATACCTAGAATTCGGTAGCAAGTAGATAATTTTATATACTATTGGATGACGACAGAGCATCAAGACAGTCCAACAAGATCACAGCATAATTCAATCAAATGTTCAATAGCAGACACCACAAAACTTTTAATTACAATGCAGTATGCGTCAAGGCACTGCGCTGGTAACCCAGACATTCGATGTTAACCGTCAGTATCATTATCTTAGGTATACCTCCTCTGTAATGTACTACCTAAATATGAATTATAAAGTGTTTCGAATCAGAACGCAATAGTGCTTGAACAATGCTGCTTGTATGAAATAATAGACATTGCAATGATAGCTATCCAATTGAATTTTCCTATACAGATTTGTACGACGTTTCTCCAATCTATAGTTTTACCTATGTTTAGAAATGATTCGATCTTAATAATTTTTGGTGGGTAACCTAATGCAAAAAATGCCAATACACATATAATAACTAATAACTTGCTCAAATAATTACGCTCAAATAATTTGAAACTTGTTCTAATTATTATCTAAAAACATAAGTACTTAGACACTACAATTTATTTCTCTAATAACCGACTATGTCATTCTAATTAAAAATAAAGATGCAACGCTACTTTAAATAATCAATAATGTACGAACTTTCTTTTTACGACGTGGCTTCGAATAATACGTCCTTCTCTTCATTTTAAGATCTTAGCCATATGGATATGAAAAAACATAAATATCTACATTCATTTAATTTTCCTAATTCGTACGCAATGTTATTGTTAACGTTTTAGTACCCATCGTAGTTACGAAACTTCTTTGTAGATAATTATTATTACAAACTTTAGTATTAAAAAATCTGTTTGATATAATCTAACTATGTGGATTCATGTAATTCTAAGACTATTGATCTTTCTCGACGCTTACATTATTAAATTCTTTTAAAACCGCAGGAAACTTAAAAATGCATAAAGATAAACTTTTAAAAACCCGCGCTCGCCACGTCTAACTTTACGATGATAAAATATATTTTTATAAAAGCAGCAGTACTCATATAAAAATATGAAGTACATTAAGTTCCCTACAATTTTATTGAATTTTGAGAATAGTTAGAATCAAAATTATTTTTTATAAGCGAATTGAAAAATGAAACGTCCGCGCTCTCCGCCCGCTCATTTTCGCGTCCTCGATCTGTCAAAAATGTTTCCATTCTTTGGATGGTTTGTGTTGTTTGGATTTAATACAAACAAAATATTTTACCATGTTAAACGATTCTTGACATCTTTTTCTTTTTTGGTGTTCATATTAAAGTGTTTTATAATGTTTTATTGTTTATAAATATCATGTAAAATCGTGTCCAACCGTGGTGCGTCAGTGTTGTTTTGTTTGCAAGAGTAGTGTAAGAAGTTCCAGATGCTGCCTTCCATGCCTATTCTGTTCACGAGGGACAGTCAGGATGCTTTTGGTAACAAGATTGAACCAAGCACGAGCTTTTGTATTCCAAATTCTGTAACAAAACCAGTTATCAATGCTCAGGTGAGTGTCACAGGACACGATTAGTTTTATGTAACTTTCTTGTTCTTGACGTATTTCTTTTGGTATTTATAACAAATTTTACTTTCCGTGTAATTATCATAAGTTTGTTCATAAAACAACATTATTAAATAGAGCATCGCTACCATTTAATTTTACATGTGAAGATAATTATGTCGCCATTTTTGTGTGTACATTCGAAGTGCTGAAAGAATTTCGATCTGTTTACGTTTCAGCCAGTCGTCCCTAAGGCTGCGCAGGAGGGTTCTAGCACTACAAAGCCACCAGAAAGCAATAAAACTAAGAATGTTAAGAATAAGGAAGATTCTAGAATAAATTATAATGCATTTGAGACAGGTAAGTATAGTCTATAGAATGAATCATTTACATTCATCCTAAATGATTCAAATGAATGCATTCAATCATATTATGTTTGTTCTAACATTCTGGAGGTCTTATCAATTTAAATTCTCATTTGTATGAGTTCAGTTTAGTCTTCATAACCAATAAGTGGGATTGAGTAATCCCTGTGCAAATATTTACATAATAAATTGTCACTATTGTCTTTGAATCCCAAGGTTTAACAAGGTGCATGTATTTAATTTGTACCCATTAGACAAATAACTAATTTCATACCCTCATCATAAGCATTAATTGTATTTTTTTAGTTAATAAATTGTGGATTTAATGAAAAATGTATTTCTCAAAACAATTTTTTCTAATTCTTAACCAATAAATGTATGAAACATAAATAATAAAATTTATTATGATAAGCAATCAGATCACCAGCCAAGTAAATAAACAAATTAATGATTTGGCTAATATCTTTTGCAAGTTTATGTAATCTATTAACAGTTGACCTAGATTTCGCTTTCAATATTTTATTCTTAAATTTGTACTCTTCTCTATTTCACTCAATAAAATTTGTTAACTGAACCTCATTTAGATTGTACCACATGATAGATATTTTAAATGATTTCTACTATTTTAACACCTAAATATTTGTTTAAATTGTTTTAGCATTAATTAGATCCTACTACACAAAAGTACAATCAAGATTTTCCTCGAACACATCAGTGCCTACCAATAAATTTGTACAATTTCAAAATATTTTAAAAACATTTGATCCAAGTAAAGAGACTCCAGTAGATTTGTATAAGAAGATGGTGTGTCTGTTTGGTGATGAGCACAAGGATATTGTTGAAGATTTCCTGTTGTTCTTGAAGCGGGACAAGCAGCTGAGGTTGGCAGGTTTATGGATCGTTTCATGCTGGTCCAAATGACAGGATTTATAGAGTTGTTGCAGGTAAGTTACGTATAAAATAAAACAGCTAGTTAACTCTAAAAACCTTAAAAGGTGTCACAACAATGGGTTATCTAGGTACTGTTTTTCCCAACCCTTGAATAAAAGTTATAAAGTGAAAATCACATTTTTTTTTATCTGATACAATAGTTTTAAGTTTACTAAGGAGACAGAAATATGCTGTTATGCTTGATCAGTCATTGTAGATATTTCTCATTTTCAAGAAATGACTGTGATAAAAAAAGAAATACAATTATTTCATAGACATTCATTTCAATGCAATAGACATTCATGTTTATTGCAAATTGTGTTTTTATTACAGTATAAAAATATGTTGCCATGTTTTTTATGATCTTTATGGTTACTTGCTCAAAATGTAAACCAAAATATTCATGTTTTTATTTTTGCTTTACAGGTTTAGACATAAAGTTATGTTTGAATATTACTCCTTGTTAAAATTGAAATTCAATGTTTAATGTCAAATTTCTGGCATATCTTTCCTTTTTTATTAATTCATTAAATTATTTATCAATTGCCTAAATTACATTGGATATCCTTTATCTAAATACTTTGATTTTTTGTCAATCAAATATAATATTCTAAAGGATTACTTTACCAGTATAATTACTCGGAATGATTTGACTTAACATTGTCTTTTTTTGTGGAAGAGCAGTGCAATATCATGTAATACTTTGTAGAAAGTCTTTGTGGTGTTGCTGCAGCTTATGGACAGTTGTGGCTCACCAACAAGTAGCTATTTCGCTCACCTTGTCATTTAGTTTCAATATAAGACCTGTTTTCCTTACTTCTCCCTGCCCGACCCAAATTTATTCTCCCGGGCCGCAGCTGTTGATAAGCCAGGAGTCGCCTCTATCCTCTTAAAAGGGTTTTAATAGGATAGAGGCGATTCTTCTGCCTCTATCTCCACACCGAATGCACGCCCATGCACAGAGGGACATTTGTCGCGGCCCTAGGCACACAGTTATGTGTGTGGCTCATGGTTGTCAGTACACATTGAAGCCTATGAGGGACCCGTCAACTTTTCCCTTCTCTTTCCTTCCGCCCATCCTAAGAGAATTCCTTATTCTTCCCTCACCCTTGCTTTCCAACTATCCCTTCCCACTTTCCTCCAGGGCCCTGCAGTCGTTAAGCCGGGGGAATCTAGTATCCCATTCGCTGTTTTCCCCAGGTGAAGACTGCAGGAGTCTGTCCATAAAAAAAACATACTGCAGTGATTCTACAAATCCAAATGGTCGCCCATAAGAACAATACTGAAATCTCCAAAAAAGGGCTTTTATACCAAAATTTCTTGAAGGTATGGAAACACGAGTAACTTTTCAGAACACGTTCGCCCGTAAGCCGACGGTGCTACGTAAGATCGTGCGCGCGATCTCTACGGGCGTGAACAGCGGCAGTTGCGCCGAGATGAAGGCGCGCGTGCTTCCCCATTTGCGCTCCAACGCTCGGCTCACGCAAATGTTCAGATCGCTGTTCCCTGACGAACGACCGCCGGATAGGTAAGCTTGGTACAATAGCAGGATTTCGAAGATATAAGAAATTTATATATTAATTGTAGTTGAGTTAGTTTTAAAGATAGTCTCTTGTTAAAGATTACTGAATTGTTATTTTTAATATTGGCACTGACTCTGTGACGCTAAACACTTATGAAACAGCAATTTATATTTCTAATGGTGTTGTATCGCTATCTCACTCGCGCCCGCGGACTGTAATGGCGATGACGTCATGACTTACAACGTGCATCCATCTGCTACTTAGCATCTGTTTGCCATCCACAAAATATCAAAAGCGTATTATTTGTGTAAACCGATTTTTATTAAAATTGCATAATTTGAATCTTCAAGCAAGAAAGTTTGAGAGACATGTTGTAGCGTTGCCCCGATGCAAATAATATTATGTTGTTGCAGTGTGTATGAAACTGGCACGGACATCTTAAACGAGAGCTTTCTCACCAATGACAAGGGTTACGACGTGTGGGAATTCGAGGAAGAGACAGACAATAAACGCAAGTTAGACGCTAAGGAAGGCCTTGATACTATGGTGAGTTAATGAGAATTGACAAAATTTTGCTTGATAGTAAACGTTATGCAGTAAGTTGCTTCTTTTAAAAAGTGCGCCAAGCTGTTCAAAACGCAGTACACGATTGGTTCATCGTATAACACACATTCAAATATCCCGAAAAGGTAGCTTAGTAGGCACTACAGGAGCTGTAAACAAGATGCCTTTCTACAATTGCTAACGCTAACATTATGTACGACAATGACATAATATCCTAGTGATTGACCATCGATTAGGTATATCATTCTTATATTTTTCTGTTCTATTAACGTTAACGATTATAGAAAGGCAGCTTGCCTATGGCCCCAGTACTTACACACTAATAACTTGTTCCAGTATCTGAACGGTCGGGTGTTCCTGCAGCATGGGCGGCTTCTCCGCTCCGCCCGCGTCACCTTTCCCTACAGCAAGGAACCATACCGGGTGCACGCCCGCAGACTCGCTCCCGCGCACTCCCACCCCTCGCCTCCGGACTCTGACGACGAACGCACCTCCCCCAAGCGCAGCACTAAAAACCCATCCAAAATACCTCCCAAAAACGAAAGCAACTCAGATCGCCAACGAAGAACATTAAGGACGTAAATGATAACACGAAGCACAAAGATTGCCCCGTAATGAGCCCGAAAACGAAGAAGGCGCAAGTCAAAAATAAGAAGAAGGAAAAGAGGTAAAAAAGAGAAAGGAGAAAAATCATAAAGAGCCGCCTAAAGTGAAGCAGAAAGACCAAATTAAAATCGATCAACCGTTAGAGCCTAAGAAAGAAGTGAAAAGCAATTGGACTAGAGATGAAGATAAGACAATGTTACAGGTGCTAAAAGGCGAGGCAGGCTCAGAGCAAGTGTTTTGTAGAATAAGGGAACTGCTGCCGCATCGTTCGGCAACTGAAATCAAAGAGAGGTTCTGTCACGTGATGACTCTCTTACAGCAAATGGCCGTGGGAGAGGTCACTTAGTGCTATCATTTCAATTATGTAATGAAAATCAAAGTATTTATAATTTTTATAAATAAAATTATTTTTGAGTATATTATTTTTTTGTTTTTATATTCCTCAGCGTTTACAAATTTAAATTATAAAGGTCCCAAGAGGTAAATCGTTGATATTGTACAAAATATTAAGGAACAACGAATAACGGCATGCATGAAGCTATTACAGCTTTACAACGAATATGCACGTTAAGAAAATAGTGAGGTATCGTTGTCTGTCAACTACATGATGACATCACTATGCTCTGATGAATACGAGTAAGGCGTGTACTACAACAACAGAATATTACTTAGAGACATGGGATACGCTACATCCTAACGCCCGTATTCATAAACTTTATTTATCTAAGGACGGAGCATTGCTGTGATAACAAGTCTGTTACTCAGCTTTGTATATCTGACAGCCAACTTGATTCAAGTTGTATCTCAATATTAGCGAATTGAATCACAGCGGCCCTATGTCTACGCACCTGCGAAAGGCAACCATGAGAGTCCAGCACTGAGAAACCAACTTATCACAGCAATGCTCCGTCCTTAAATAAATAACATTTATGAATAAGGGGTAAATTTTTAGTGGGCCGCATGAATGCATGTAGTGTGTGGCCCTTCTCTCATCAAAAACTTGGAGATACCACGCCCTTCATCACAAAGAGCATTTTGAGTAACTTATTATCTTAATGCTGAAAATTATAATGTATGTTATTATTTCTCTCATGCTGAAAACCTATCGCAACAAAATATTAGGCAACTTTTTTTAGTATATGTCCGTGGCATCTGGAGCTGCCGCTCCGTTCACCCTACGAACGAGCCGTCCTTTCCTTCTAGACCCGAGCCTAAGGTGACTTAGTCATTTCAGTAAACACTAACATATAAACTCTGATAGTGAAAATACGGCCAAAATGTCGCCAAAAGTTGCGCCATTGTTGGGGAGGAGTGATGTGCAATTCTGTTAATTGTAATTTTCGCAGCTCCGCATACCCTACCATTACCACTCTTGGCATTGCTAGGCTAGGGTTTTTTATTATACAAGACAAACTTGCACACGAAAAAGAAAAAAACATGTTTTGGCACATATAATGTGGTATGAAAACTGCACGGTAAATAGTTTTACACTGACACACATTGATTTTAATATTGTCAACTTGTTAAATTTAATCTGATTTATTTTCGATCAACGTGAAAGATGTACCTAATTCGATAACATTTATTTTGTATAAATATATTGAACTAAATATGCCCAGATACAGTGAGAATTATTATCTGAGAAAATGTTTCTTGGAGAGAGAACAAGTACCCACACAAAGTGTGATGNTCAAAAGATGTCTCCGCCTTTGGCTAAGGTTTACTTCAAATCGATGACGCCCAAACTTAAAGTTCTTGCAGGTTTAGAACCGCCTATGAAAGGTGGTGGAAATGACTGGTACATACCACCTAAAGTTATTTTAGAAGAAGGCAGGGTTGTTTTAAAACCATTAAAGAAAGAATATTTATCTAAACTAGGATGCGAGGGAATAGGCCATTTTGGAGACAGGCTACTGCAAATCCACAACCAGCGCATGGAAGAAGAAAAAAAAAGAGTGCTGCAGGAAAGCGATATCAAATGGAAAAAGCATATCGAGGCAAGTTGCAGACAACAATGGGAGGAATGCATCGAAAGAAGCAGCTAAGAACAATACAGAAGCAATACAACAGGCTTTTCGAGAATTCACTATTTTATATACGACGTCCATAACTAGGGTTGAACAAATTATGTTCGATGCAGCTGTATTACAAATCAAACGGAGAGAGAAAGACTTTCCAAGACATGCAAGACAAATTTAAAATGCTGATAAAAAAGCAAGCTACCCGACTTTATGATAAATATGAAGATAAATTAAAGAAACAGAAAGCGAAACTCAAAGCACAATTTATCAAAAATGTTGAAGAATCGCGCACAGCCATGGGAAATAAGGTACACGATTTGAACGTCGAAAAGCATACGGTCGTAGAAAAACTACGAAATTTGTTACAATGTCAGAATTTGGCTTGCCAAGTCTATGTGGCACTGAAGGAAAGAGAGGAATGTCAAAAAGAAATAGACTTGTCGAAATACGAACATCAAAAGAAAATGAAGGCTTTGACAGATGAAATTGCTACGAAAGATTTTGAAATACGACTCGCAAAGAGAAAAAGAAAAGGAAAACGGATAGAATTTATCAATATATGGCAAAGAAAAGTATGTCAAGTTGTGAAGAAATTTCAAATGTTTGTAGGCTTTTGCCTAAAAACGCTACCGGAACATGCTGAATTCTTCATTAACATGGAAAAATTAATGTTGCTACAACTAAATGATGTAGTTTCCAATCCAGAGGCGGAAAGTATTTTTTGAACCTGAGCAACCGGTGATACACACGCCTATTCCCAGACCGCATCCGTTCTTTCTTTTCTGTGACAAAGGTGTCAAGACGCAGGTTGATGATCACCTCTGTCCTAAGCATTGCACATCGAGCGCATCTCAGCTGCCGGTCATCGTTGTCAACAAGAGGTGTATTTACGCTGCATGTGATAATTTCGATCAGTTCTCAGATAAAGTAAGAGCGTACATTGACGGCCATCGTGGTGATGACAAAGACTTCGAAGATACCCACTGCTATGAGCACGACGTTCCAGTGAAATACACGACTTCGTTACAACGGCGAACTCCAGATGCAAAGTTCCCTGTTACAAATTTTGCAAGACGAATTACCCAATGTGAGGCAACTGCCTGTTGAGTGTTGTTTGTGCAGAATACCACACTGTTTTTGCAGTCCGACTCGTGCGTCTGAAATGTCTACCGAGAAGAATAAGGAACCGGAAGTGCCTCCATTACCATCCGTGTCGTCGGGATACAAAATTGAGTCACGAAGTGGGGAATTGGCTCATGAAAGACAACCGAAATGGGAAAGTTACTTTGAATACGTCCACCCAACAAAGTGCAAGTGCGGCAAAACTGCCAAAAAGCATCTGCGAGAAAATTTACCGCCATACATGTGGCAAATGTCAAAATACGATGAGCCTCAACTCCCGAATTATGAAATGTGTTCGCTGCATACCCTCAGAAAGTTGGTGAAGAAGGCTCAAGGCAAACGCACTCCGCACCGCCTGAACCCGCAAAAGTCGAGTCCACGACGAAAGATATGGGCACCCAGTATTCCGACCAGGAGTTTGATTTACTGTGCACGTGCTTCTCGGATGAAGAAGTTGAAAAATTATACCGCGAATTGATGGCGGGTACGAAACCTTTTGACCCGAAATCTACAGGCAATCAATGCGAAATTGTAGATGGATCCTGTGTCTCCCGTCACGTATTTCACGCAACGAACGGACTCGTTCGTAACAGCCCATCACTTATTCGCTGCGGAATTTGATTGACAATTCGCCGCAATTGGAAAAGACATTTTCGTGAAACCGGATTGCAAATTCAATTAAAACTATATTTTTCCGTATTCCACAACACTTTTATGAAAAACATAGAATAAAGGGAAAACTTGATTCTTTTTTTTTATACCTGAATAGCTAATACCTTTCTATATACATATTATTCTTTTAAGACATATTTAGCAAAAACACTCTACGCCTGGTGATCATAGGCGTAGCTAGGGGAAAACAAAGATCAGCGATGACCGCCCTAGAAAAAGCCTTGCCCTTTCAGGTGTATCGCATGGTGCAGGCCTTTCGTTGAATTGTGCGACGTTTTTGTTCCTCGTCAGCTGCCGCCCCTAGCTGCTACGCTAATACTGATGGTTTATGCCCAAATATTATCACCAAGAAGCGGAAAGCTTATTCACATCTTTCCCAGTTTTTAGCATTATGTCTTTTACTCGACGTATACTGGTTAACATCGAGTCAAGTCACCCTTTCACCAACAGGAAGTGGGAAACGTATAACATCTTTCCCAGTTTTAAGACATGTAAATTTACTGAATTCTACGTATATTGGCTATTCACTAAACAAGTCACCGTTACTGAATATGCACCCTAAATGACATCTCTAATCGTATCACCACATGTGTGCGGATGACGTCCTTGTTATTGTTTTCAACTTAAAAAGCACCCCTAACCATCAGAGATAGGTGTTTAGTTATCGCAACAATTGCACAATACGTTAGTTCTGTATTGGTGGCGTTGGTCTCGGGTTCGAGTCACAGATCAAAGCAGCGATGTTGGTTGGATATTAATTTTCTGCTCAGTACCTATCAGTTCGGATTCGAGAATTAATGGCTCATAGGGCTATAGGAAAGTTGAGACAAAAATACACAGCGAAAAATCAGTGTGTACAAACATTTTATTCAGGATAGGTTAGGCCTACCCACCATGTTTTATTAATAATGAATATTAGAACTTATAACTTGTTTTCATGAATTCATTGGCTTGATATTTGTTTCTGGTAGGTAACTAAAAATCTGCATGAAATAAAACAAATCATTAGTCTGTAAAAATCTTTTATTATAAAATCACTGCAATGTGGTGTGCGCCGGCGCATAGCCAGGAACTGGTTTACGCACAGGATCCATTAGATGTAGTAAAGTGTAACAAGTACTTTATGCCTTATGATCTTATAATTGCCCACCGGGACCAATACAATACACACATTCAATTAAAACTAACATAAGCGAACGGAAAATAAACGAATGTTATAAGAATGATTCAATTACAAATAAATACATTTACATTAGCTGGCTAGGTTCAGTGAATTTTATGAGACCGCGACGCGTAGTCAGACTGGCGCGCCGATTTTGTATTTTTTAAAAATCTCGACACTATTAATTCGCTCGGCCGCCGTACTACAGGCGGCGCGTGGCCTGGAGTCTCAGCGCTGGAACGTGTGGAGTGTTTAGCTGTAGAGGTCGTCGTCGCCGCCCTCCTCCTGGAAGGTGGGCTGGTCGCCGCCCGACGTGCCCGTGCCGCCGGCGCCGCCCGCGCTCGTCGGGAACCTGCGGGGACGGGGAACACCGAACATTATTACATCAGAAATCCTCAAGGGTAGTGCAATGTCGAGATATAAAATGCAAAACGAACATGGCCACTTTCAGTTTTAACTGCTCCCTGAAAATATTTTGTTAGTTACACGGTATTTGCCAATGCTTGTTAAGCGGTATTGTACTATCGCCGAAGAAATACAATTCTTCTGAAACTATGAGTGTTTATTAGCAGTACAGATTACAGGATCCATCAGTTTCCTTTGCCACAAAACTGGCACACCAATCCAATTGGTACTCAATAAATGTTGCTATGTTCACACTATAAATGGGCTACAGTTGTTTGTAACCGACCTGAAGTTGGTGCCGAATCCGCGGCTCTGTTGCAGCGTCTGCGCGAACATCTCGTACTTGCGGATGTCGTTGTCGGACACGGAGCGGCGCGCGAACTTCATCGCCTCCTCGAAGTGAGCGCGGCTGATCTCTGGCACTGGGTCTTCTTCGTCCATCTGAAAACACAACCACATAGTTTTCGACTAAGACTAACGTAGGCGGTGGTGCCAAATGTAAACTAAACTTTATGAATTTAATATTTTGGAAGTTTACATGTGTCTTAAATAATTGCTACATTATAATCACTATAGAAAAGAACCGAGTATACTTGAAATGTTTATGCATGCCTAATTGATAGCGAAATGGTGACCTAAGTATGTCATAATTTGTGAAATACTGAATGTATTTCTGGTGGTAGGTAAACTACTGTAGCCTATCGCAATTAACAATTTTCGTTTTGAATAATCTAGAAAAAATATTTATAATAGTAATAAAGTATACTAACGTCCATGACGGCGGCAGCGGGCTGGTTCTGGCGCGTGCGCTCGCGTGTGATCTCCGCCTCGATGGCTTGTCGGATGGCGAGCTTGCACGCGCGCTGGCAGATCTCAGTCAAGTCGGCACCGCTGAACCCTTGTGTCACCTGCCACAGAGTTTTTTATAGAAGTCACTTGAACAGTAGTCGTTGTTAATAAGCAACAAGCCACTATTTGACGGCTATAAAGATACGTCTTGTTGGCCGAGATTGTATATGGATTAAACTAACACCAGAATAGAGA
>NW_023594048.1:0-17324 GCF_014839805.1 Manduca sexta
AAAACCACTATGACGGATCACTGTTATTTAATTTGATATCTTAAACATAAACTTAAAGAACTTATATTGTTGTGGTTGCCTCGCCGGCAGCCCGTGACAGGAAGAAGGTAGCGGAGGCGTGTTGCCACAAAACAAATTAAATTACATATTAACAATGTTACCCTCAAAACAAATATAAATGTACCCATTCAACATGCCTCCTTACATTTATATTTTAACTAAATCATATCATACACTACTCATAGTCAAGTATTTTAAATTAAAACAATAGCTCTAAACATTACCTTCAGTATAACATATTAATTGTAACTTATTTTTTTTTTTTATATTACAATTATCATCTTTTAATTAAACAATTTAAACCAATATTTATCTCAACATAATATCCATCTGAAAGATAAATTACTTTTACAACAACTTTAACATATCTCTAAATTTATTAAATTTATTACTTCCCAATGGTTTTGTTAAAATGTCAGCTATATTTTGATCAGATGCAATTTTTATAACATCAATTAAACCAATTTTAACACTTTCATGAACAAAATGATAATGAACTTCAATATGTTTTGAATTTTTTGTGAAATTTCCGTATTTAGCAATAATTTGAGCTCAATATTATCTTCATATATTTTTACAGGTTTACAATCTTTCTGACAAATCTCATTGAATAAACAAACTATAAATTTAATTTCAGTAACAGCTTCTGACAGCGCAATGTATTCAGCAAATGTAGATGACTTTGTTACACAATTTTGTTTCTTTGATTTCCAAAATATTACATTCCCAAACAATCTAATTACAAATCCTGTTGTTGAGGTTTCCTCACTGACAATATCTCCTGCAAAATCTGCATCTACATAACAATCTAACATATCAGAATTTATATTCATGTTATAAATTAATTTTATATGTTTTGTTAAGTAAAGATATTTAAGTACTNNNNANNCATATTTAAAATGTGTCTCATTATAGCAATTTTGGAATCTACTCAAATAATTAACACTGAACGATATATCTGGTCTTGTACCTGAACTAATATATAAAAGTGCTCCAATTAAATTTCTATATTTTACATTCTCATTTATATTACAGTTTTCTAGTTTAAGATTTACTTCCATTGGTGTAGTATATAACTTTGTATTTATTATATTATAACGCTTAGCTAATGATTCTATATATGATTCCTGACTCAGTGTCATGGTCTTATTCTTTTTATAATCATAATCAATATGTATTCCAATGTATTCTTTAACTTTACCCATATCCTTCATAGTAAATTTACTTAACAGTTTGTTTTTAATATTACTCATTACCTTTTCATATTTACAACATATTAACAAATCATCAACATATAACAAAATGTATACACTCACATTAGTATCCAATTTAAAATATAAACAAAAGTCATATTTACTTCTCTGAAATCCAAGACTAGTTAAAAATTCTTATTGACACATTCATACCAAGCCCGAGGGCTTTCTTTTAAACCATATAATGTTTTATTTAATTTATAAACTCTATCAGTGCCATCATCATAACCAATTGGCTGCTTTTACACAAACTTCAGATAAAATTTTACCATTTAAAAAAGCAGTTTCAACATCCATCTGATGTATATTAAGATTATTTTGACAACAATAAGACAATAACAATTTTAAAGTTTGCATTTTAGCAACGGGTGAATATATATCATCAATAAAATCTTTTTGTTGAAAACCTCTTACTACTAACCTAGCTTTAAATTTATTTTCGGCTTTCTTTCTGTATATCCATTTCACATCTAAAGGCTGTTTGTCTGCTGGTTTACTTACAAGTCTCCAGGTCTCATTTTTGCCAAACTGTTCATCTCACGATTCATAGCCTCAGTCCATTCTTTTGCTTCATCGCTAGTTATTGCCTCCTGAAAATTATCTGGAATCATAGCATCACAATAGTTAACAGTTATACAATAATAACCAAATTCTTCATCAAACCGAGTTGGTGGCTTGATTTTACGCCGATTTCTTGTTTCAATTACTTTATTATCATCATAACTTTCATTTGTTTCAGCATTCAAATCTTCATTAATTTTCTCATTATTTTCTTCTGCATTAGTCTCTTTCTTCTCTTCTATAATTTTCTCTTCCAATTTATTCGGCTGGCTATTACTTTTATCATTTTTCTCTTCTCTATTATCATCGAGACCAATACACATTACATCATCTTCAATTATATCACAATGTCTTGCTACAACTATTCTATTGTTTATTAATACTCTATATCCAACATCTGTATAGCCCATTAGTATGCCAAGCTCGGCTTTCCTGTCCCATTTACATTTTCTCTTTTCCTCTGGTGTTCTAACAAATACTTTACTTCCATATATCCTTAAATTTTCAATGCTTGGCCTTTGTTTGAAAAATATCTCATAAGGCGCTCTTCCCTTTCATAGTGCCATTTGTTAATGTTCTATTCTTTAAATAAGCTGCGGCCATAACCACTTCAGGCCAAAATCTTTTATGCACTTTTGCCTCTGCCAATAGACATCTTGACATATCCATTATTGATCTATTGAACCTCTCTGCTGTGCCATTTAATTCATGCACATATGGCGGACAAGATTTAATCATAATTCCCTTTGATCTTGCAAAGTCAAACACTCTTTTATTAATGTATTCCTTTCCATTATCACATCTCAATTCTTTAATATTTTTCCCAATTAAATTTTTGTATCTCATTAACATACTGCATTAAACAATTATATACTTTATCTTTTTGACGGAATACAATAAACTTTTGCCAACTTACTATAGTCATCTATAAAACTTAAGAAATATTTTTCACCATTAAAACCTGTAGTTCTGTGTGGCCCATTTAAATCTGTGTGTACAATTTCTAATATATCCTGTGCTCGTTTTCTATTATTTTTAAATGGCAAGTTATGCATTTTATTTTCAATACATATAGCACATTTCATGTACTTACATTCAATCTCCTTTGGTAATCCTTTCAATAATTCACTTGTACACATAGTATTCAAATTGTTAAAGTTTATATGACCAAGCATCCTATGTAATTTCTCCTTCACTGTCATACTTGATTTCTTCACTAAATTAGCATGTAATGTACTTGCATTTATATAACCTTTTAATTTATACAGTCTATCTTCTTTCACTGCTATAGCTATAATAGTTCCATAGGCGTTATATATTTTTGATTGTCGTCCCCTGGAAACAATTTTATGATTGTCTGTAATCTTTGAATAGCTCAATAAATTTGCTTTCATCTCTTTGACATAGAAAACATTGTTCAAAACAACTTCAGACTTTTTCCATAGACCATAAAATAAGTTTGTATATTTCCGACCTTTGTAGCTTCTAATATTCTTCCATCACCAACTTTTACTTTAATAGGTTGTTGTAATATTTCACATGAATGATAGTACTCATCAGTATTAATTATATGATCTGTACAACCACTATCTAATAACCAAGTTAAGTGGCCAGACTGCTCAATATTATATATTTTACTTGAAGTTGAAACATTATTATTCTCAATAGTTGCAAGGAAATTATTACCACCACTCTCATTACTGGATTTATTATTATAAGTTCTTCCTCTAATATTTCTTGAATTATAATATGATCCACGTTGATGTCCACGATTATTATTAAATCTAATAAATCCATTTCCTCTACCACTGTTAACATTTCTGTGTCGACAATCTCTTTGCATGTGGCCAGGTTTTCCACAGGTAAAACATTTAAAGTTTTATTAGGTGATGCAGAACTACTAGTGTGAGCTTTAAAAACCTTTGAGTTGTCGCGTGATGGTTCATTACATTTTTCAGGTTCTTTATCCAATGATTTTAACATAATTTTACTTTTCAAATAATCTACAGTTCTGTCTTTTTCTGGTAAAACGTCTATTAGATCTCCAATATGACTGTAATTATGAGGTAAGGCCTTTAACATATAATTTAATTTTTCTTGTTCACTTACCGTCGCGCCGGCTTGTTTTAACTGATTTATTGATTTCTCAAAGTCGTCAAAAATACACTTACTTGCGAATAGTTCGATAATTTTATTGCTTCTACATTGTTGCGACATATAATCTGTAGTGCCGATGATTTCTGCAGGTACATTTCATCAAATTTTGCCAATATTTTGCATGCGGAATCTAAGTCGCATATATATTCGAGTTGCTTGTTGCTTATTGCACTATAAATGTAGTTCGTTGCCTGGATATCCATCTCTTCCCACTTTGCAACATCATCCGAATCATTTTTGATTCGTATGGCAGCTTCTTTACATTTCTTAAACTCCAAAAACTTAAGTATACGTATTTTCCAGATACTATAATCCGATCCGTCGAATATTGGAATAACTGCGTCATTGCATTTAGTAAACGCCATTTTGCTTATTGCATATATAGCACGTTTCCACTTTATTTGCGAAAATATCTTCTTTTCTTCTTTGTATTTGCAGGCAACCACGCTCTGCTACCATGTTAATAAAACCACTATGACGGATCACTGTTATTTAATTTGATATCTTAAACATAAACTTAAAGAACTACATTATTGTGGCTGCTCGCCGGCAGCCCGTGACAGGAAGAAGGAAGTGGAGGCGTGTTGCCACAAAAACAAATTAAATTACATATTAACAAATGTTACCCTAAACAAATATAAATGTACCCATTCAACAGTAACTTCAAATTATCATTTGTATAATCCCACTACTGAATGTTAAACGCTCTTTTTACAGTAAACATTATATTAGCAAAATAATTACAGAATATAATTTTAGACATTTTTTGATAACGTCCAACCAGAGAGAATAATAATAGAATAGTCGTCGCGTGACATATCTTTTCCATATCTATATATATAAAAATCAATTGCTGTTCGTTAGTCTCGCTAAAACTCGAGAACGGCTGAACGGATTTATCTTATCTTGGTTTTGAATTATTCGTGGAGGTCTAGGGAAGGTTTAAAAGGTGAGAAAAATTCGAATAATTGCCGGGAAAATCCTCAAAACAGCATTTTTCTATTTCCCATACAAACGTTTTCTAACTAATACGTAGAGTCAATTTGAGCTTTATTGCTATTGTATAAAGTTCACTGTTGTCTAAGCAATGTAGGTGTGTTCCTAACATCAAAGCAGTGTGCGTTGGAGCACAGAATATAATAATGTAATGTCGCGTTCTGAAACTCAACGAAAGTGATATCGCGGACCCGACTAAATTGAACAGTCACAAAATTTAATATATCATTAGTTATTTGGTTGGCTTCACGATATTATTTCTTTTGTTTTACTTTAAAATGCATGTTTTCGTTATGGACAATTTTGAGCTACTTTTGCATATCTATACTTATAATAAATCTGTAGAGAGGTCAATTCTGTACATGAAATATATTTCCAAAATAACTATCAGGGGTGATTAGGGATCGATACTGATGCCAAAAATGCAATTAGTAAAATTTTTGTCTGTCTGTCTGTATAACCGTTATAGAAACAAAAACTACTCGACGGATTTTAACTTAACTTGGTACAATTATTTTTCATACTCCTGAGCTGGTTATAGTATACTTTTCATCACGCTACAATTAATAGGAGCAGAGCAGTGATGGAAAATGTTGGGAAAACGGGAGAAGTTACTGCATTTTTTAAGCTTCCGTCATTTCGTGTGCAACCTTAATGGTTAAAAGTTCCTTCGATTTCACCAGGATCCCATCATCAGACCCTGACCGGACAATCGGACCACCTGCATACCACCATAAATTAAAAAACATCCCGACAAGTTGAGCACCTTCTCCATTTTGAAACCCGAAATCCACGCGGGCGAAGCTGCGGGCGGAAGCTAGTATATTATAATTCTCTTTGACATATCTTCTCTTCTGCCAGCCTGCCCGCGCAGCCGAATACTTCCGGAAACACCCGATGTCATCGGCTAGGATAGCGACGCGTAACATATATTTACTTTTGGATTTTTTTTATCATTTAAAATTATATGTGGATTTGGTTTGTTAAGCTTTGGACCCTTTTAGGCGTGATTTATATACATTAAAATCATTATGTTTGTTTACGAGCTTAGAGATGGGTGGATTTGTTTAGAAATTATTGATATCGATATTTTAACAGATGCCCGTTTATCAGTTACGGTTTTTATCTTTGAAATAATGTTAGAGCACACATCAATATTGTATTATCCAGAACGAATTAAATCTAAGTGAAATTAGAATATTTTTTTAGATTACCAAAAAATTTTAAAACCAGGGCAAAATGGATTGAGAATATTGGGCGAGGTGATTGGAATCCTACAACAAATACATATATTCGTTCTTTACATTTTGAGAAGAAATGCATAAACCACACGTTAAAAGCACCGTGAGTAAAAAATAACTGTTTTCCAACAATATTCCCGGTAAGTAAAATAGTAATAATTATTATACTTCACCTTATAGTAATATTACTTTAATATATTGCTATGAAAAAAATTGAATTGTTATTGCATTACCAATGAAACATAAAAGAAACAACATAAAGATGAAATGTAAGATATATTTTACGCTCATTGATTTTAGTTTGCTGAGACATAGTTATGTTTCTCAATCAAAGAGCATAATAACTACTTATAAAATAATACCAACCAAATAATAATTGCTGGTTACGCTATCTTATTCCATTTATCATGTATTAAGTAAATATCTTAATCTGTAAGTTAATTTTTTAGCAAGGAATAGTGCAACATAAAATATACAAAATGAATCAAACACAACTGGATGTTTGTCACAACAGGTACTGGTTTCTTTAACAATTGTTACTTCGAAATCAGTTTCAGTTTGTTTGTTTATATTATGGTAACCTAACCCCTTTTGTATTTGATCTTTTTTTGGGCTTGTTTATCTCTCTTTTAATTCTTCGTTGTCGATACAAAATTTTCGGTACTAGAATATCACTATTGTAAGGGGCGAAGTCGGGGCCATTTTATGCATTAAAAGTGCTGCATGTCACGTGACCATATCGCTCATCCTCTATACTCTTTAATCATTGGTATTGCCTCAGAACAATGACAAGCATAGAAGTAACACTACGACATTTGAGTGTACTCTGTCTTAGACAGCAAGAAATTTAATTGTGTTGCGATCCCTTCTGACATCTTATCGATATCGATAGATGTTTTGTCTATCGGCTAAATTCACAGACCTGCTAAAATAAACACTTTTCGGTCAGTCAAGTACAAACCGTTGCAAATTGCTATTTTAGATAAAGGCTAAAAAAAAGATATCAAAACCCTGATTTGGTATTCAAGTACCAAATGAAGTCTGGGTATATAAAAGCACTCGTTAAGAACCTGTTAAAATACAATAAAGTATAGAACTTTCCGGCTTTCCTCGAACTAAATTTTGTCCAATTTTCATTTGCTATTTACAGCAGTTTCCATGCCTTCCGAAATGTCATTCCACGAAAATGGTTTAGCATTTAGATTATTAAATTAAGAAAATGTTAGAAATTTCGGAAAGAATGGAAACCACTGTAAGTAACAAACAAAAAATCGGCCGGAATTTCGTCTAGGAGAAAGCCAGTACGCCTTTTGTTCTTTTCTGACTTTCTTAGGGATTAAAAGATACCCAAGAGGTGGGATTTGACAGAAGCTACTAAAATGGGACGGTAAAATTAAAACACAACGGTATCATTCATGTCACATATATTTGATAACTTATTTCAATGTTAATAAAACTTTGTCGAAATGCTTAGAGCTAACACGGTGCTGTTTCTTCCAATGCCAATTAGGACGAGCTATGACAACGATCCATTTTGCCTCATAGCATCATCTGTGGGAAATTTGCAATGAAACACATTGTATGAAACACACTGAAAATCAGATAGTTTCCTCGACCCCGTACGGTTTCCAAGTGGCTTTACCACTACACCACCGTATATTGAAAGTAAAAGGCAATTTATGCAAAATAGTAAACTACAATATACTAACATCTATGTTATCGACAGAATATGCAGCACAACACTATTGAACACGACTACGTAAATTGGTAAAAATTAAAAATATACAATAATGACTGGATCGAA
The DNA here is from genome assembly GCF_014839805.1 of Manduca sexta. Lineage (NCBI taxonomy): Eukaryota > Metazoa > Arthropoda > Insecta > Lepidoptera > Sphingidae > Manduca > Manduca sexta. The sequence continues at coordinate 8,073 of NW_023594048.1, forward strand.
TGGCCAACAGCAGATTATAATATGACTACAGCATAATAAAGTATAATTAATAACACTTTTTGCACTTGTGTACAGGGTTTGAGCAACTATATTAGGTTTTTTGTTTACTCACCGATGGAAGCTGATGATTTCAGTTTCATTTTCTTTACAAAGGTAACCATTTGATTATTTTAAAGTGTACGCAAGCCCACCTTAGCAACATAATATTTGTCTCGTTCTTTTCAACGGTTTTGGCCTATTTGAAAAAATAGGATAAGTATATGAGAGTAATTTAGATTCCTTCTATGCTTGTTCTTGTTCTGAGGGTATTTCAAATTCTATATCCTTCAATGGAGCTTTAAATCAAGAAGAGGATAGTAAAACATATTTTACGGATAGTATGAAACATATTCACTGACGAGGAAAATCGTACTGAATTGTTATTTACTCTGGATTTGACAATTGGAAAAATGGATTATACTTTACCTGGAATTGACTATACTTACGAAAACTACTAATTGGAATACTTAAGAAAGACAATATATTAAGAAATTAAATTTGAAGAAAAGAAATTCGTAAGACTAGGCAGTATGGTCGTGAGACTATAGCCTGTCCTCTAAGGACGAAGAAAAAAAAATTTAGTAAATTGTACACCATTGTACACATTTCATGAACTTTTGCCCGGTAGAAAAAAAATTATGCACTTTGCATAGAGCTAATAACATAAAATAATACATATTATGTAACGCAACAAAATATTTATTATTGTAAGTAATTGATTTAAACTTTCACAACATTAGCAAGGATCACGTAATAATTTGAGTTAAATTATCGGTCTTGCTTTTGCGCGGTAGCATATTTATATCCTAATATTCGAACACAAAAGTGTTCTTAATACCTATTACTTAGAATCAGACTTAGAATTTAGAATGGTCGCTGAAGCTCCCACAGTAAAACTGTCTAATGGAAAAGAAATGCCAATTGTCGGACTCGGCACTTACGCTGTAAGTAAAACATTACTATTTTTGCCTGATGTAGGTACTTACTTTAACTTTCATTTGCACTTCAAACTATTTGTATGTAATTTTAATTACCTACTTTTCAACTTTAAGTAATAATACTCGTGCTTTTTTATTTCTTCAATCTAGTTTTAGTTTTATATCTAGTGGTGGCAGATTCGAACCATTGGTAAACATGATTTTATTAACACTTCCGTATCTTACAAATATTTTTTGCCTGAATAATTAACACTGAAATAAAATCCACATTCTACAAAAACTTTACTGATTAATTGCGGCAAACCTATAACACCTATTGGCTTACTTTAAGTATGATGAATAATTACTAGCATATTATATTAAGACAGTTTTAGGCTTAAGAAAATCATGATATGGCTTGGAGCTAGTGTCTAGTTGGCCTATTTAATTAGCTGTAAAAACATAAAATGGTATAGTTAAAGACCGGACATTAGGAATAAATGTATGTTCCAAAAGTTGTTACCAATTGGTAATATGTTGTCTTGTTTGAAATGTCTGTGAGACAAGATGTTGCAGCATTCTTAGACTTTTACAAAAGTAACATATTTATAGAAAATATGCCAATTAAATAAAATTATTATTGTATCTAATTTATCATATTTTTTTTACGCCCTAAACTGCCTTTTCGAGTATTTTTATCATCTCCATCCAATGGTTGTCTGGTAGAGATCGCCTCAAGCAATAAGACCGCATTTTGGACCACCATAATAATTTCCACCATCTGTATATGAATTTGTCTTGATTTTTATATTTATGGTGTACAATAAAGTTTTAAATAAATAAATAATATGCATTAAAGTGCATGAGTGCAAAATTTTTGTATGACACTCTTCCCAATGTCCACTCTATATAGTCTTAGAACTCTTTGGCTTTAAACTGTTTCAGAGATCAGCTGACCCTGGACAGTATAGTCAGGCTGTGGAATCAGCTATAGAAATTGGTTATAGGAACATAGACACAGCTTCCAGTTACAACAATGAAGAGAAGTCGGTGAAGGCATTAATAACATGATAAAAAAAGGTGTTGTTACACGGGAGCAACTCTTTATTACTACTAAGGTAATGTTTTGACTTGTTCTTATTATCATACATTAATAATAATATAAGCCTTTTATTCAGGCTTTCTGTTCTAGAAATTGTTGCTAGCATGTCTTTTGCAAGTTGTTTAGGTGATAGTTTTTAGCATTTGAATAAACTGATTTGTTTTTAAAATGTATGTATACTCTCTTTTTAGTGAATAAAGGCTTTTGAAAAATTTTGAGCAACTTTGTATTCTTAGTAGAAAATAAAATTGGGTAGCAAATTATTACTGGCTAGAAAACTTATTTCAGTTATGGAATGATCGGCAGGGCAATCAGATGTAGTGCCTGCTCTGAAGGAGTCATTGGCTAAGCTTAATTTAAGCTACGTCGACCTGTATCTTATACATTGGCCATTTTCAGTAAATGTAAGTATGAAAATATTGTCAAAAATAATACTGTAATTTTTGGTGAACGTGTTAGCAGAGGTAGAATAGTAAATAAAATCATTTATTAGTCACATTGGCGAACATAGCACTGACAGTCAAGTTATGATAATAATAATTATGAGTACCTTTGATAACAATGGAAACTTACAGATAAATAATGGTAGAGGTAAAAAAAAATAATGCTCGAGATAAAAACCACAAATTTGTTTTATTTTAACGCAATAAAATGATCAGTTGGTTGTCGATTGTTTTTGTTTTTATCGGCTAGTTATATGGGTGACTGTAAATAAGTGTAGAGAGTAGTTACACTATATCACCTAATAATATTTTTTATAAATACTAGTTTTCCATGGAATTTTATATCACAAGAAGCCTGAAAATGATAGAATTATTCCACACTAAATGAATTCTTATTTTATTGATCGTAGAACTTTTTTCCTTGCAGGATAAAGGCGAAGAGGCATCTATAGACTACATAGAAACATGGAAGGGAATGGAAGAAGCTGTAAAACTTGGCCTGACAAAATCTATTGGCGTGTCTAATTTCAATCAAGAACAGTTGGACAGAGTGCTAAAAGAAAGCATGGTCAAACCTGTTGTAAATCAGATTGAGGTAAAATCTATACTAATATATTATGCTGAAGAGTTTGTTTGTTGAAACTATTAAACTGATTTGAATTAATAAAATATAACTTAAATACAATTTTTAGGGTTCCGTACCTCAAAAGGATGAAAGGAACCCTTAGAGGATCACTTTGTTATCCGTCTGTCCGTCTGTCAAGCCCCTTATTCTCAGGAACGCGTAGGGGTATTAAGCTGAAATTTATATCAAATACTCAGGTCTACTGTCCCTTGGAGCTGTGAATAAATCAAACTTCTAAGCCAACGTAATCAAAAGATACGGCCGTTTATGCCGCAAATTTTCGAAACTCCAAGGGAATCGAACCTACAAGGTTTGGTACGAAACAATCTTATACTACATGTTCATATTAGGGCTTTTAATGGTAAAATTAACAAGAATTCTGTTGTAACACGTTTAATATATGCACCGTAACTAATAACACAAATGACAAGAAGAATGTTGCAATCACAAAAAAAAAAAAAAACTTAAGAGGTATTATTCGATGACACCATTAATATTTATTATCCAATACTCCCACTTAAATTTAAGGGTGTCAAAAATATTTAACAAAGTTATATAACATTTTGAAGAACAATATCTCTTATAAAACTAAACTTGTTACACGGCAAAGCCTTAGTAAGGAAATCAGCTAATTGACATGTGCTTTCAATAAATTTTATTTCAATTAGTTTTTGTTCAACCTTTTCTTTGATAAATTTATATCGCACATCAATGTGCTTACTTTTTTATGAAAAACTGGATTGTTTATTAACTTAATTGCACTTTGATTATCAATGTTCAATATAACAGACTTTTGTGGTTCACCTATATCTAATAAAAATTGTTTAATCCACAATAATTCCTTTTGCCGCATCACATGCAGCCATGTACTCAGACTCAGTTGTTGACAAGGCGATTGTATTTTGTTTTCGACTTGCCCAAGTAACAGGTCCACCGTTCATTAAAATAAATAACCTGTTGTTGATTTTCGAGAGTCAAGATCGCCTGCAAAGTCGGAGTCTGAATAACCTATCAAATCTACATTTTTGTGATATACAATTGACATTCTTTTAGTACAAATTAAGTAGCGAATTATTCGTTTAACTGCATTTACATGAGATTTTCCTGGGTTACTAACATATCTACTCACTAGATTAACTGCAAAACTTATATCTGGTCTAGACACTGAAGACAAAAATAATAAAGCTCCCACTGCTTCTCTATATGGAAAATTATTAACAATTTCACTTTCATTTCTAGACAATTGTACATTCACATCTGCTGGTGTACTACAACTTATAGCGTCAGACATATTATACTTATTTATTAGGTTTTCAATGTAATTTATTTGGTTTATAGCTATACCTTTATTTGTTTTATTTATCTCTATGCCAACAAAAGAATTTAAAGACATACTTTTTATTTCAAATTTTTTACCTAAATCTTTCAAAATAATGGATATGACCTCCTTACTTTTGACAACAATAACCCATCATCAACATATATTATTAACAAAACTTTGATGTTATTAAAGCAACCCACAAAAACACAATTATCTGCATTACATACTTTAAAACCATATGCAGTAAGGAATGAGCTAAACTTTTTATTCCAGCAACGTGAAGATTGTTTGAGACCATATAAGGATTTATTAAGCTTACATACTTTCGATGACTTTGCTTCAATACCCTCTGGCACTTCCATGTAGATATCTTCTGTAAGCTCCCCATACAGGAAAGCCGTCTTCACATCAAACTGTTCCATTTCAAAATCTTCCTTAGCTGCTATGCTCAACAACAATCTAATTGAATCATACCTGGTTGTAGGTGAGAATGTCTCCTTATAATCCACATCTTTTACTTGAGTAAAGCCACGGGCACATAGACGAGCCTTGTACCTTTCTATTTCTCCATTTCTATTTTGCTTGATACAGAATACCCATTTGCATGTAATAGGCTTCTTTTCTGTTCTGTCTGTTATTGTCCATGTGTTATTGTCCTCATGGGATTTAAGCTCACTTTCAATGGCTTTCTTCCAATTATGTTGGTTAACACCTGTGACAGCTTCTTGAAAAGTACTCGGTATTTCCACTTCAATTAAATTCACTTCCATATTCCTTTGTTTTCGAGGTCTTAGAGATATATTTCTGGTTTCACTTATAACCATACCTCTGGGTGGACAATATGTATCATCATGGTTTTCTAAACTGTCCACACTTTCATCATAACAGGAAGTTTCTATAGAATCAGGTTCATCTGACACACTTTCTTGTGGCAACAACTCAGGTTGTTTTGTTACATCTATTTCATTTACCTTCATTTCAACATAGTTTTGCCTTGATTCTATAGCATTGTTGTGTTCATTAAAGTTAACATCCCTCGACACAACTATCTTTTTTGTATTTTGGTCATACATTCTATAGTTCTCTTGGTCATAACCCACTAATATTAATTTGATACTTTTCTTATCTAACTTCTTTCTTCGTTCTTTTGGAATATGTACATATCCCTCTGAACCAAATATTCTGATATGCTTCAGACTTGGTTTTTGATTAAACCAAAGTTCATAAGGAGACACATTAACGGTTTGACTTGATGAACTTCTATTTAATAAATAAACTGCACAGCTGACAGCTTCAGCCCATAAATTTATAGGAATGTCTTTTGCATAAAGCATTGATTTATTATTGAATATCTTTTTTGCGTGTAAGAAGCATTCATGTTATTCCTTTAGTCTTCAGCCCTCTGCCATTATCAGTATGTAATGCCTATAGCATTATATTTCATGAAATATTCTAGTCACTCTTAAACATGCCTGTAACTAGTGGCACCATCAAACAAAACACGTGACCTGACTTTAATAGGCATCACACAAACATATCCTCGCTGACATTTTTTTTTTAAATGGCAATCTGGCTTGTTTGCCATACTGACATGCCTCACATATAAACTTCTCATTTCCTGTCAGTGTTACAGGGATCGCTCGGTCTTGCTCATATTTTGAAGTTCTTTGACATTTAAATGCCCAAGGCGCTCATGCCACATTTTGACATCTGTCTGAGCAATATTACAGCTTTCTTGTACAATTGTTTTAATTTCTAACTCAAAAAGATTGTTATCTTTTAAATATGCACTTAAAACTACTTCATTGTTTTTCATTATTAAAGCAGTTTTCTCATCTTTTAGGATTACATAACCTTTTCTGGTTGCTACTCCTTCAGAGAATAAATTTCGTAATTCAGGCACATAAATTACATCTTCTAATATGCTCTGCTCCCACTGATCGTTCACTTTTCTTTTTATGTATATTGATCCTTTACCACAAACTTGAACATTTTGCTTGTTTCCAAGTTTAACAGTTTTGTTATCATAATTATGATATTTATGAAATTCATAGAAAAATTCACGCCTGTATGTCATGTGAGCTGATGCTCCACTATCCAATATCCATACATCATTGTCGTTAATACACGATGAAGTATTCTCGGCATTAAATGCTAACATATTCCGCTGCTCTTGGTTCTTATGACCAGATTTCTTGGGTGCTCTACAATATTTAGCAAAATGACCTCTTTTGTTACAATTATAACAAACAAATCTGTGACTTGAGTTAATTGTATTGCTTGTGGAGGTCTTATGAGGGTTCTCATTGTGTTTAACTTGTTTTGAATTTTTCTTGGTGATCACTAAGGCTGTCTTATTACTCACTTCATTTTCTAAGCTTGCTTCTTCATCAATTAATCGTGATGTTAAATTTTGGATATTCTGACTATCGGGGTCCAGAGATAACCATGCTTGTCGCAGAGACCGATATGCAGGTGGCAGTGTACTTAAAATCTTAGTTATTATGGCAGTGTCGCTTAACTTTTCACCACATTCTCTGAGCTGCTTCGCTAAACTTTCGACTTTTGAAACATGTTGCGCTATTTTGTCATTCGAACAATAAGTATATTGGTAGAATTTTTCATGAATCATCATCTTATTGAATTCGGATTTGTGTTCATATACAGCTTCCAATTTACTCATTACATCCTTAGCGGTATCGCAGTTTTCTATTAAAGCAATTTGGTTAAGATCCATTGACGATGTCAAAATGAACATTGCCAATCCATCGTCTTTATTCCATTGCACTTGTGCGGTGGCTTCGGTAGGTTTCGGAGTATATATATTTAAACCTTTCGCCCTCAATGCACATTTCATCTGAAACTTCCATTGATTGAAATTATTTCCGTCAAATTTTTCAACTTTCATCGAATTTGTTACTTCCATGTTTAAAAGAGGTTATATTTTCACACCACGTGTCACATAAAATTTTCAACTGTTGCTCTTTACTAATTTTATCAATAATCATTGGTTTTAACGTCCTGGGCCCATAACCTGTTCATATTAGGGCTTTTAATGGTAAAATTAACAAGAATTCTGTTGTAACACGTTTAATATATGCACCGTAACTAATAACACAAATGACAAGAAGAAGAATGTTGCAATCACAAAAAAAAAAAAACTTAAGAGGTATTATTCGATGACACCATTAATATTTATTATCCAATACTACAGATAAAAAACTATAGATAACTTCATAGCGAGACAAAAACTCATAAAATTATTTATCTACGTTTCGAAGTTTATTGTAATCTAACAGCCGTTTTGCATTGTATTCAAAACTTTAATTTTCCTTTACAGATCAACCCAACTTTAACGCAACACAAATTAGTCGACTATTGTATACGAAACTCCATAATACCAATAGCTTATACTCCTCTAGGTCTCATATCTGAGGCGAGGCCGGAGTTTAAAGATTTAGATCATATAAAAACTGATCCGAAGCTAGGCGAAGTGGCTGATAAACATGGAAAGACGCGGGCACAGGTTGCTTTGAGATATTTGGTTAGTATCGTATTCATTCATATGGGTATTACGACTGCCTTGGTGGCGTAGTTGCATTGCGTGAGCGATAGGACACCGCTCTGAAGTTCTGGATTCAATTCTGAGGTTGGGTAAAGTAATACTGTGTTTCTCTGCTTTGTATCAACCCAGAGAATTGGCCTATCGTGAGCGGCCCAGGGTGGGAGGGAAAATAGGGCTTATTTCAATAAATATAAGCGTCACACAAAACGCCCCAATCTTTGGTGCATGCGACACACACCCTCACATGTGACCGAATACAAGCGGCAAAAGGTTGGTGTCTTTATTGTGCTTCTGCCTACCCGTTCGGCGATAATGGCGTGAGGCGTATTTTCTTATAATAATTCGATTATTATTAACATAGTTCTAAGTCACTCTTGGTACTTATAACATCAGAGAGAAATGACACTCGCCTTCACATTTTTTGCAGATCCAACGGAATATTCCAGTCATACCAAAGTCATTCACCAAGTCTCGTATACAACAGAACCTGGACATTTTCGATTTTCAACTAAATGACGCAGAGATGGCAATAGTCGATGGTTACAATATCGATCATCGATGTGTTCCAGCTACCAAATTCGCGCATTTTAAAACTACCCTTTTGAAGATTCTTTAGCTGGTTCGTGAATACTCATACGTAAATGTTTCAATCAAAGATTTATAATTAAGTAATATTTTGAAATTATATACTGATTAGGGCACAAGTAATTGTGTGTCCAAAACAAAATATTATCAAAGGAAATGCTTCATTATGTATATTTTAATAAGGTCACAATTTACATATTTCGTTTAAGCATGAATATTATTAATTATTTATCAAACGGTATAATTAAATTGTACCGTATCAATAGCATTTACTAAATGATAATTTATGGTTGTGGATTATATTTCAACAAAATAAATTATGTTTACGTGATGTACTAGTTTTATTTCATTATTACCCGATATCGATTTTTTTTAAATGACCCTGCGTTGGTTAGCCTGGCTTGGGCCGGCTTATTCAAACACATCGGGCTTTTGGGTAAGTGAGGCACTCGCAGCCCTGAAAATTAAACTACCTGATGGGAACCCACTAATGGGTCACGAACCTCGGCTCAGGACTGTGGATGTCTGTTCGCCATATGCATAAATACCTGACGCCGTGATGGTCGGCATATTGGTGTCGACGTGGTGGTTGCGGCTGCTAAAGTATCACAGGGAACCAAGTGCTCGTCTTGGAAATTTGTTTCGCAAGGCCTGC
>NW_023594049.1:0-17288 GCF_014839805.1 Manduca sexta
TGTTTTTGCATAATTTATACTTCCCTTGGCATTATTTTTCGTAATGAAGGTCAATACTGAAGATTTTTAAGTAACATAAATTGTCAATTACATAAAAAGTACGATTTACATTTATCCAAAAATATATATTATATAGCCAGGCATCAGGCCGAAATACTATTACGATTGTCCAAATATCCAAGTATTATTATACTTGTATTTTATATTACCCCCGCCTTGATATTCTAAATCCGGACTCTTTGTTCCATTTATACAAATTAGTAATTACCAAGGAAAAAAGTAAAAATATACAGTCATTTAATTCCATTCGTGGTAATATGAAAAAGGCAATGGACTTGTATTACAGGTTACAACTATATTGTTTCTTCGCGCAGAAGCCATTTAAACACAGAGAAAAAATAAAACAAACACTAAAGGACAAAGTATATAAAAAATAAAACATGGTAAAAAAATAGCTATACATGCAACCTACAACAAAGAAAATAAAAATGTAAAGGCACATTTATTCTAACACAAATTACTGAATTGATAGTTCACTGAAGTTTTTTAACGGCGATCTGTAAATTTGTGATTATTATCTCAATCATTATGTCGGATATTTTATTACTAAATAAAACTACCTTCTTTATTCAAAACTTACCTTAACATACTAATTAATAAAGCTGTAGATTATTTTTTAATAATGCCTTCATGTACGCCTTTATCCCGGGTTAGGCAAAGGTGAAGCCTCGGCACCCACTTTTCGCCAAGTGTATTTCGTCCCACGATATGAGAGGAAGCGAGCCTACCATATCCGACACAAATTCCAGACTCCAGAATGATATTAAGCAGAAAATGTAATATCACTGCACGGCCAGGAATTTGAACCCAACACCTCGAAGCTACAACTACGCTAACGAGACAGTCTCCAGATTTCGTAAAATGCGCCAATTATTCAATTACTAGCTTTTGCTCGCGGCTCCGCCCGTTTTATAAAGCTTTTCAGGCTAAAGTTTTCCATTATAAAAGTAGTAGTTTCCCGGGAGCCTATGTTCTTCCCAGGGTTTCAAACTGTCTCCATACCAAATTTCATCTTAATGCGTTGGGTAGTTTTGAGTTTAAGACGTTCAGGCAGACGTATGCAGCGGGGACTTTGTTTTATAATATATTTTTAGAACTTTTAAGAGGAACAATCCCGTCATACATCATTGTTGCATAACTTTAACCGTTTACGCAGCGCACGCAACGGAAGCTCTCAAAACTAATAAATTGTACCCGTATTTGCAACATTTTTCATTACTGCTCCGCTCCTATTGGTCATAGCGTGATGATATACAGTCTATAGCACCCACAAATAAGGGCTATCCAACACAAAACTAATTTTTCAATTCAAACTGGTAGTTCCTGAGATTAGCCATTACTGCTCCGCTCCTATTGGTCATAGCGTGATGATATATAACATAGAGCACTCCACGAACAAAGGCTTATCCAACGCAAAAAGAATATTTCAGTTTGGACCGGTAGTTCCTGAAATTAGCCATTACTGCTCCGCTCCTATTGGGTATAGCGTGATGATATATAGCCTATAGCAATCCACGAACAAAGGGCTATCCAACGCAAAAAAAATTTTCAGTTTGGACCGGTAGTTCCTGAGATTAGCCATTACTGCTCCGCTCTATTGGGTATAGCGTGATGATATATAGCCTATAGCACTCCACGAACAAAGGGCTATCCAACGCAAAAAGAATTTTTCAGTTTGGACCGGTAGTTCCTGAGATTAGCGCGTTCAAACAAACAAACAATCAAACAAACAAACAAACTCTTCAGCTTTATATAATAGTATAGATTATAATGTCGATACATTTACTTGTTCCTTTGCTAATTACAGTACAACTCCATCTCATCTATTGCTAAATAGAGTCTTTCTCGATAACAATTTTACATTACTTAGTAGTTACATTCTAGTTACTACATGCAAAATATGCTACATGATAGTACGCAAGGATATCCTTAATGATTAAACTTATACACACTTGCAACATAGTAGATACAAGTTCTTTAAACCCTTTTAACATTCCTAGCTCGCACAGCGCTTTTTGTATCATGTTTTTATCCAACAATTTCATAATAACCACACACGATGTGATGTTTACGCTTTCAATACGAAGGGATTTTAATCCAACAGTCGGTGATAAGTCATGTATCAAACAGATTTACGTACCAAAGGGATCGGGTGGTGGCGGTAGGTCCCTCATATGTGAGAGTCCGCCTGGGTAGGTACCACCGCAACGTCTATTTCTGTTGTCAAGCAGCAGTTTGTCGTCACTGTTGTGTTCCGGTTTGAAGAACATTGTAGCCATTGTAACTACTGGACATAATAAGACTTAACTTCTCATGTCACAGGATGGCGAACGCAGTGGAATACCAAACAATACTTTATAATTCAAGGTTGGATGTTGGTTGGAGGTTGGATGGTATTTCTCCTATTTATGGGCCGTTGTATCGCTTACCATCAGGCGAACGGCAAGCATGTCTCGTCATTCAAAGCAATAAAAAAAATGATGGAAATGAAATTAATTTGGCCCAGAGCATTCATGATTAAGGTCCAAATTTGATTGTCACCATCAATTCAACGTGAAACCTCACTTAACAAAAATCCACACCGTGATAACATCTAGGCATTATCGAGGGCGCAGTTATTCTAATGCCGGCACATAATATCGCAACGTTGTGGTCCCATTAAAATTCCATACAAACGTCATTTAATTTGTTGTGACGCCGCGTCGGTGCCGCATTCTGAACATCATTATCCTGCGCCCCAAGGTTCATTATTGCTAATCGATTATCATGGTTTAGCTGCATTTACTAGGAAGGTCTAGGAACTTAGGATTTTATGGGGATATTAGATTTTTGTACTAGAAAGGCTAGAAGATGTAGGTATATTGGAGAAACATTTAACCTTGACTGAATAGAAAGGATTATTGGTAAAGAAATCTAGTTTCTCATTATAAAAGAGTGGGATCGTGTAAGTATTATTAGCAGAAAATCTAAAATAATTTAGAACAAATTTGACAACTTTAAAATGTCTTGTTGAACGATATATTTGGACTGCATTATATTAATCGTCGATTCCAGTTTATTGAGATATATTTTACTATACTTTACCATTAATTGAATCTTATTCGTCTATTATAAATGCGAAAGTTTGTGAAAATGTTTCGATGTTTGTTAGAAGTAAACGCAGAAACAACTAAACGTATTTGGATGAAATTTGGCTCACGGGTAGATCGTCTATTAGATCAACACATAAGCTATTTTTTCATACCAGTAATTTGTTACCGTGGAAAATTATGGAATTTTAAAATAGTTTTTAATAAATGATGGTCGAAGAGGGTATTTGGGATTTTTGTAATGGAAAGCATTTTTAAGCTGGCGAAGCGAACATCTAGTCGATTACAAAAGAACTTCAAGATGTATAGAACCCAAAACATCGGTTCCAAACCATAAGTATGCCGCTAATCAACGATTCCAAAACTAATCAAGATAGTCCTGATCCAGATAATCGAATTTATCTCTCGCTGAGTGCTTTGGCCAAGTAATTATGCGCAACTAAATTGCAACTTATTGGAGCTATTAACTAAATACAAAACGACCTCAAACAAGTCAAACTTTAATAGTAAAATTCACTTGGAACGTTCCAGAACGAAATAGCTAAATAAATGCAAAACGCTAATAGCTTCTCATCTACCATCGTATAGAAATAATAGAAAACGTATGAAGTATTACTAGTACTTATCTTCCACTACACAATCTCGAATGTTTAAAGTAATAGACCGCTGACGTCACTAATGCTAGTTTCTAAACGCTGATTGGTGTGCAGCGCTATCGAAAACCGCTCTCTCACACGACAAAGTAACAGCTAAACCACTAAACTGTCACATCTCCACGTTCCACTTAACTAAACGATAAATATAACTTTGTTACAGACTTGGCGGCGATAAGACAGTTACTGGACAGCGAAACTGGCGCCACAACTTGCCCCAGTTGTAACATGCCCTTTGATAAAGGCAAAAGAAAGCTGATCGACACTTGCGGGCATGAGCGGTGTTACTCCTGCATGTTCAGGAATGAGGCGTGTCCGTTGTGCGCCAGAAGCAGCCAGGCTCGGCGACCAGTGATGGAGCGGTACACGCCGTCGCCGCAGCGCCAGGACGACTGGCAGTCGCCACTGAGGCTACCCAAGCCGCCGAAACAACCCACCAACCTCGCGCAGAGCTGTCCCACGCCGCCGCACACCAGGAGAAGATTCTTCCTCAGCCCGAAGTCGCTACGCAGTCCGTTCGGGCAGCGCGCGCGGCACTCGCACGACAGCCATGTGCCGCTCTCCGGTGAGTATTTGCATATCTGTGGGTCGCGCGGTACCATATTTATTGCGCAAGGTGCTAGCGCAAACCGCTTCTCATTGATGCCTTGTTGGGTAAAGCGATCCCATTGAGAGCCGGGCCATTCGTGAGTTTTCGTAAACCGAGGATCCATACGTCGTAAATATCGGTGAGTGACAGTTGCGACACGGCGCGCCCACGCCCTCCCGCCGGATGTACGTAGGGGTTCCGCGGGACCGGTTCTCTGTCTAGCGTATTTATTAGCCGAACACAAATTCTTTTGCAACAGCAGACAGCCAGGCTGCCAACATTATCTAAGGATCAGCAGTGTTTCCTATAATTATTAATCATTCCGGTCCAGCCGATTTCTTGAGTAATTGAAATATACACTTTGCAGCTGGGCTTATTGAATAATCTATTAGATACAATTTACAACGGCAACACATTCACGTTTGTTCTTAATCTGTCTGCTGATATTAAAGTTATTATTTATGTCATTAAACGATTTTTTCAATTATTAATCGATTATATTGCAATCGATTTTAGTCGGCTAAATCGATAGGTGTAGTAAGGTTATGTTGCACCATTGTCTTCATTGGGCGTTCGATGTTATCCTACAGGGTTGCCAGAGGAAGGTCCGAGGAGTGCTGCGTGGCACAGCTTGGTGTTCAATAAGATCAGGTCGCTGTGGACGGCACACTCGTCTGTGCCGCAAGGCCTCAACCAACTGACAGGCACGGATCTAAAATTTGTCGGAATGTGGACTGTATTCCGTGCCTTCTACGGCCGCGTCAAATTAATTTTGATTTATGCTACCGACTACGCTAATACGGCATTAAAATTCAAAAATAATTACCGTTGATTAACGTGAGATCTCTATCGATATTTATTAACAGTATATTAAAGCTGCCCGTTTAATTTGGGAGCGTGTTTGGCGATATATTGCGTTCAACTCAATTTGATTTAAAATAGAGATGTGACATTCCGATTGATAATTACAAATCGATACACATTGTGTCCGATCGTTGCCCCCTTAGAGGAAGCATCGGTATTCAGTCCACATTCTTTTGCATTCGATTCAGCACGGATGTCGCTCGATTCCTGCACATCTTATTGCCTGTTTGCATACATCTCGCAGTTGTCGCCATCTGACACACTGTTTGATTATCGTTTTGCATTTGTGTGTTTGTTTTCGTATGTTTTAAATAACTTGATGATTTGTGTTTATTCGTTGATTTATTTCGTGTTTACGAATGTGTGGTTTTCTTGCTTATTTATTAATTGTTTTCCTTTTTGTTTTGTGCATATTTTAAGGTATTTCACATTTTCAGTCAATGTTGTTGTATTATTTTCTTACAAACTTTTTACCATACGTTTATGTACTCTAAACATGAATTCATACGTTCCTTCGAGGTCGAAATTTATTTAAAATTATTGCTTAAATACGAACAAGTCGAAGTCAACTACATTTCATAAAATCATTTACCGTATTCCTGTTGTTGATAAGTATTGATAGGTCGTTAATTTTGAAATGATTCGTAACATTGCATGTCACACAATCACGTATGATGCACATCGATAATAAGGGGATTGATAACAAATCATATCGATTATAATTGGAAATATTACCATCTCTAGTTAATAGTTGAAATAATTAAAAAAAATATATTGCATGCATTTGTTATTAAATCTTATTACAAACATTTGGGTTGATTGGATTTTGTATTATGATTGTGTATGCTCAAAAGGATGATTGTATTATATAACCAATAAGGGTTTTAATATTTATTTTGAACACATATGTAAAATTAAGAATTTTATGCACCATATTCGTAAATTATAAATGGCTTTAAGCGTGTAAAGTAATTCACCTACTTAACAGCGCATGCGCACAATAATTTTACGAATTTTATGATATTTTATTACAACCAACCAGTTTTAATATGGTAGCGACGATTTCAGTTCATGTTTGTAAATAAATATAATTTTAAGTGCAACTTCAACATTGTTAGCGAAGATTAAAAAATATTCTGATCTACTGTTAAACTGAATATATTTTACGTCACAAATGATGATACAGTTCAACAATATGTCGTCACAATTAACTATTATTTTTGCTGTCACTACGATATATTATCATATTACAAATAGAAGCAAACGTATTCTATACTACTAGTATGAAATAAACATAGCTTAAAGCAATAAACAAAGAAGATGCGCTACATTTTGCAACACTCCAACCAAACGACGCTCGACTAGCAATTGAATAACGCATTCGCGGCAATGCCAACGCAAATGGAATTAATTCATTGACAAGAAACCTTACTAGTGCGGATTGTAGGAGTCCGAAGGCCGTCGCTAGTCGTATTGTTGTCAAATGAGAACAAGGCGAGAACCGCCCTCGGACACTCGCTATATTAATTCACTGTATTTGCTTGAGACTACGTCTGTTTGCCTTTTTGAAGAACAAAATAAGTAGACTATTTATTTTTGAATAAAAGTAACAGCGGAGGATAAGAAAGAATGTTACGTTTTTAAACGGTCGCAGCAAACTAATTCTACTTCGCCTGATAGTAAGCGACGTGGGATCAAGTGTTTACTGTTCGAACCGGATATACACAGACTGATCTGGGAACCCTACACAATTAATGTTTTATTTTTTTTAATTATATTTGATATATTTTTTAATTATTTTTTTTAATTTTAATTATATTGCATATATGCCTAAAAATTTTCGTACATTTAATTAATCCTAAAATATATGACTTGAGAATTTTATATAAATACTTGAATTAAAACTTTGTAACCCCTATTAAGCACATGCGCACGAAGGAGTTTTAGAATAATTAAAGTTTATATACAGGAGACCACAAAAATAAAATTTATGTATATTAAATACAAATATGTTAAATTCGACAATCGAATTCCAATCATAGGGATGACTAGTTAAAATAAATATTCGTTTACGTAACGATAATTTCTTATCAGAAATAAAAACACAGAGATCAATGTACTTATAAAATTATATTGGCACAGCTTCCTCGATCGTTTAAGTAGCTATTAAACAGAAAATGAAAAAATACAACATCGTAAAAACGTTAATTTTATTATTGTGAGCCTCGTGTTGAGTTTTTATTGCTTGTAGAAAGAATGCATTTAAGCTGTATCGATATTTATCGACATTCGCAGCTACGAACAAAAATATATAAAAACTGTACAAATTGGCAATACTTGAACAATATTTCTTTTGTTAATTCACTTCCAATTTTGGATAGTGTGTCGTAAGCAAATAATAAAAAAAAGAAATACAATTAAAATGAAAGTAGAATAGTTCTTATGTCAATAAACCCTGTATCAAATGTGCAACATTTTAATCATCAGTTCGCTTAATTTCATATTTATATTTGGAGCGCCTACGGATATTACTAACTTCTCCGTTTTTGATACAATAATGATAGAACGATAAGATAATCTAGTTAACCATATAATAGAACAGAACTTTTCTGACTCTCTGCCCTATCGATTACCAACAGCAGACCTGGACTGCCGTTAATCAAGTCGATCTTACAAATGGAATCTGCCCTTGGATCTTTACATTCTTCTCTGTCACCTTTTATCTTTGATTAGGAAAACAGTAATCAGTTCAGAACTGATAATTTATGTATATTGTAAAACAAAGTCCCATTTTCTGTCTGGATGTTATAGATTTTCTCAAAATCTACTGGACGGATTTTCATGAAATTTGGTATGGAGATAGTCTACGACTCTGGGAAGGTTATAAGCTAAATTCTATCCCGGAACAATATATAGCGTGACTTTCATCTCGGAATACTCATTCACTCGGCCGAAACCGCGAGCAAAAGCTAGTAAGGAATAAATATTTTCATAGAAATTAATGGGGAGACGATCAAACTCTCATGATGAAAATAATACAGACATAACAACTCCACCCATTAACATCAAAGTAACAAACACGCAATTTTTGGTTTCATCAACTTCAAGTTTTTCTTATAGATCTCCCGGATGTTTAGTAAAGTAAAGACAATTTCCTGTGCTGACAATGACTTCGTAGTCTTGTGGCGTGGGAGAAAGTTTTTGTGGCTAGCTCACCACATCCAGGTACTAATGTAGTGTTTGATATGGTTTCTATGCTGTAACGAATCCAGAAATTTTAATGTAACCTTTTTAGTCTAGTGAAGGTATAATGGGTTGAAGAATATTTGTGTGTTCTTTAATAGAACATGGTTGGATTTAAATCAGAGTATGTAATCACTACATTATAATTAAAAGTTATATTACTGGGGACTAGAAAATACCCAATAGGATGATAAGTTTAGGAAAGTAATTTTCTATAACAATCTAACATTTGTTCGCAGTGGTTGAAAAACGTATCTTTACTAAATATTAGAATCGCCAATCGTATTCGCCATATCTCTTCGTCATATAACTATTTTATTGATGTTTTACACCATAATAATTACATGTGAAATCATAAATCAAAACTTAGAACACAGGCTCGAAACCTCTATAAAAAGACATCATACAACCATTGTGCCGTGATACAGTTTTTCCTTCCAGAATGACAGGATCCCACGGGAAGCCTGTCAGTCTTCCCATAAGACTCATCCGAAAACAATCATATCAATTACACGAGTAATGAGGCTATACAATGTACAGCGGATGAGTGAACCAATCAATTTGCTGACTTCGGTATACATATTTATGATGCGTTTTTAATTGCATCTATAAAGAAGAAAGAGAGCGTTGGTTTATTTGTAAGAAGTCTTTGGAAGTAATTTTGTTTAGACACGGCAAAGTGATGCCACTGCAGCTGATGGTAAGTGGAGTGGGGTCCAATAGAATATCGACTAACGAGAGATGATTATCCCTTTGCAGTCGACACAATTATGTTGAAAATTGGAACCGGATATACACAGGCTGATTCCGGAACGTGAAACACTTACGTGGGCCACTTTGGCGGGTTTTAACACCTTGTGTACGGTGGTCGCTATCCGAGCCTAAATATATACTACCACTAGCAGTATTAAAACGATTTTCAAACTTATTTCAGTGATGGAATATTGCTGTTTTGGATACACACACTCACACCTTTAATCCTTGATGGGGTAGGCAGCAACTGGTCCACTATCCACTATATGTATTCCGTCACTTAATGTAATGGGGGCGAGTCTATCAGATATATTTTTGCATAATATTTTTAATATAATAAATAAAAATAAAATTTAAAAATGGATCAGTAATAAACGCATGAATCCGTAAACAGATTTAGATGAAATTTGGTATACAGATCATATCGTAAATATAGGCCAGGTACTTTTTGTTCCCAGAAAAGTCTTTCATGCCTGTACAGCAAAACCTGCTAATAATATTACCAATCTTAAATCACGCTCCAAAATTACTTTGACCTAAAGAACAGATTTACATCACTGTAAATCATCGTTCACTGATTCATCTATCTCTATCCACTTGATCTAACCAATAAATGTAAGACGCAACCGCTTTCCATCCTTTGATAGTAGAACAATAGTATCTTTCCCGGAATTTAAATGGCCGCGTATCATAAACTGTTATTCCAGCGAATTCACCAACAATAGATCTTTGTCCACTCCGAGAATCGGGCAACTAAAGCAGCGATTGTTACTGCTTATGAGTAAACAAAGTTCAAGTCACTAGTTGATAGGTTTCTCGTATGCGAGAATCATGGTACAGTCAACATATTGAAAATTTCAAATTTCCTTTAAACTTTGCGTCCTTATAATTTGTCACTGAATATAAATTTAAAAAGGTTAAGTTTATTTTTGATACAGAAAAATAATATTTCAATTGAAGTTAATGCGTAGAAGCCTATACAGTTTTGAATTAGTTCAGCTAATTTTGAGGCTGACTGTACATGCTTTATCTATGGCTTTAAGCAAGTGTGTTACGATTTAAAAAAAAATGTAAAATATGTATAGGATAATTTTAGATTAACGAGGCGTGGTACTAATCAGGTTTACAGCGTTTTATAAATCAAAATTATGGAGTTGTTTAAAATAGTTAGCATCTACGATCACTCCAGACAAAGGGTCATACCATGAAGTACTTGTAAAAAAAACATATATAAAAGTAATTAGTAGGGATAATTATACAGGGTCATTTTGACATAGCATTACTAAATGCTCTATCAAAATGTCTCATGAACAATCAGAAAAGTAAAACTGAGACTTTTGTTGAAAATAGTCGTTCGTTATTCATGGATGATTTTTGACACAGTGTCATCAGTGATAAAGACGAATATATGGTTTAATTTAGCTAAGAATTTAGCAACGTTAAACCAATAAAACAATACCTAGATCTGTTACATGACAGTCGCGTGTTCGCTGGCCACGTAAAGCGAGTATCGTATTAAAAAAATAAAAATGCTTTATTCATCACGTAGGCGAACATAGTTGCACTTATGATAAGTCAAGGTACATGAGAATATTCAATTATTACTTAATTAGATTAGCTTATATAAACAAAGACAATAAAATAAATGAAAAATATACTTAGTAAACAAAGAAGCCAGCTCGGGCTGGCAGGGATTATTGTCACGGAACAGTTGTGGTTCCCACGACGCGATAGTTTCCGCAGGTGGCTCGCATCTCCACTTACACCGCAGGACTGGCCTTCCGCGGCTTCAGTCTTGACCTTCGTTATATAAAGCTTTTGCATGCGAGTTTGCTCGCGAAGTATAGAGTAAGACTAATCAAGTTATTGTTAGCTTTCGCCTGCGACTACGTCCGAGGGAAAATTTTATCCAGGGGAAATGTTGTCCCGAGATAAAAGTAGTCTATAACACTCAGGAGTAATGTACTGTAAATGAGCTACATATTAGTGAAAAAAAAATCATAATCTGTATAGTCATCATCATCATCAGCCCTGTATTATATACTGTGCCACTATTGGGCACGGGCCTCCTCTACTAATGAGAGGATTAGGCTTTAGTCTGCCACGCTGGCCTAGTGCGGATTGGTAGACTTCACACACCATCGAAATTCCTATAGAGAACTTCTTAGGTATGCAGGTTTCCTCACGATGTTTTCCTTCACCGTTAAAGCAAGCGATAATTCACAAAGAATACACACATAATTGTTATTTTTTTAGAAAAGTTAAAGGTGGAATTTGACCCTGCAGAGATTCGTCTCGGCTGTCCGTTCACAACCAACTAGGCTATCGCGGCACGTAATCTGTTTAGTATTAATTGAGATTATCGCGTTCAAACAAGTAAACAAACTAAAAACAAAAACACCTTAAAGTGTCATGTATATGACAAGCCAAAATTCCTGTCTGCTAGGTCACCAGTCACCACTTGCGTAACAACTGGTACATTTAATTGCCAGTTGACTAATAACCCCGTGGGACAGACATTAAGAGTTAATTTCGCTTAATTAATTCACTTCCCGGCGTAGCATAAAAATGTAATTTCTAATTTAACATACAATGTGGCTTAGAGATCGGTAAGGCGATTTAAAAACCAAATATGGATCGTAAAAACAAAAAGAAATGTGAATTTTTATTTCCCATGGTAACTTTCATGAAAACAATGAAGAACAAATGTATGTAGGAGGTAATTTATGGATTTTTTCGATTACTATAAAAGCGAGGGTTACATGTAGTCGCTATTTTATGTTGTTTACATACAATAGGGAAATACAATTGATAGACAATGAGCTTTATTTCCAGAGTTAGAAATCTTTATGAAAAAACCTATTCATTAAAAAAAATGTAGCCAATACTTTCAAAGTTAGTAGGGGTTTGCTGTAGTTAATATATGTGTAGATAGTTTTTTTCTATATTATTATTGTGTGTGAATAATGCACGAGTGAATTTGCATGTATTTTATATTGGTTTGAAGTGTGGTTTAGGACGGAAATTTTATAAACAGAAAAAAAATTAACACTAATGCCCCGCGTAACTACCAACATAAAAGAATAAGAAACCAAAATAAATGTCATAAAATGTCTTCCATTCGTTGCTGTAAACTTATTGCCAATTTTAAATATGAGTGTTTTTTATTGTCAGCATAACTTTATGGCCTTGCATTTCTTTTGCCTTTAGTGTGCAATTTCGTAGGTACTTTGGTTTTTGTTTTATGGCCTTACAAATTAGAATAGATCTACGTCTGCATCAACTAGCGTATTGTCATGTTCTTTCGCAGTAGACTATACAACACTGATAACCAATATGATAGTAATAATTATCTCTTACAGATGATGAGGGTGGTCACATCAAGCAAGGATACGAGTCGCGGCGGCAGAATGACCTGTACATGAGGCTTGGCTTGCTGCTCAGGGATGGGCGAGGGTCCAGGAACAAGGCTAGAGACAGCTGCACTTCCCTGGCATCCCTTGACGCTCATACCCTCGCCTCTCATAATACTAGCCCGGTAAGTATAACTTCGATTGCTTTATTCCGTATTTGATGGTCTTCTGGAATTCAATCAGTATTAGTTGATAGGTTATTAAGGAATCTAACGTTGATTTCTTTGTCATACGACAAAATTATATTGTGTGGCAAAAATTACATTATAGTAATGAATATTATGTAATTAAATATCTTGATGGTGACGTTGTTTTATGATATTTCTCATCAGGCAAGTAGCACCATTGTAAGTTTCATAAGTATAGAATTCCAAAATATAAAATCAACCAGCACGTGTATTATCAGGTGTCAACCCTCACTGGTTCATCGGAAGTGGACGCCACAACGCCTCTGGGACGGGATTCCCTCGGCTCCTTAGCGTCCATGAGCTTATCAGCGGCCAGCAACTGCTCATCATCAAGTCCGGGCAGCAGACGACATTCAGTTAATGGTAAGTGAATATTAAAAAAAATAAATAAAAAAAAAATAAAAATGCTTAATTCATCACGTAGGCGAACATGGTTGCACTTATGATAAGTCAAGGTACATGAGAACATTTAATTATTACTTAATTAGATTAGCTTATATAAATAAAGGCAATTTATATTGAAAATAAAATAAATGAAAAATATACCTAGTAACAAAGAAGCCAGCTCGGGCTGGCAGGGAAGAAGAAATAAAATGATGTATATATGTATTTTTGAATAAGCAATAAGAGAGAACGCGTCGCGATCCTCACCGGTGAGGACAATAAAAGCCCTAACCTAGCTAACCTACCAGCCTTTCACTAACTACCTAAGCGATGACTACCCGAAGAAGAAAGGCAGAAAGAAACTCCGGGCTTTATTTTTGTCATCAATTGTCCATTCTTTTATAATATTGTTATTAAATATATATTTTTTTTAATAAGTCTTTTCTATACAAAGTCTGATTAATTATATAAGCTAATACACGCACATCACCGTAAAAGTACGGAGAAAATCCACATAAAGTATTTAGCAATAAATAAAAATTAACGAAAAACAATAATACTAAAAATTTATAAAACTATGAAACGGTGTACAGCGTGCATACGCCTACATTTACAAACATAATATTTTCATTTCATATTTTGTCATAGATCTCAGTCAATATAATTTAGATTATAAATTTTAAGGCTGATGCAACAAAATGATCGGTCGGTGCGTCTATTACACATTGATAATTCAATGAGTCAATATAAAATAAAATATGTCACGGACATTTAAAAAATATTATAAGGTAATTATTTATTATAAGGTAGTGGTGATTAAATTATTGTTCTTGAAGATATTAGTGATTATGGGCGATGAAAGGATGTCTAAGACGTATCGTCAATTGTAAATTTCTTTGATAAGCGTACATAGCCCTCATCGTTTCCAATCGCTATAAATAGTTTTTCTATTCATGTGTTAGTTTCATTAACAAAGGATCATTAAACCTTAACTTCGCCCATAAACATAAATTTACTTAGTGTACATTAACAGATAAAAAAACAGTTGATCCATAATTTCAAGATGTCAATTTATTACAGCATTACAAAGCGGCAGATCAGATGAGCTGACGCGAATGTCCAGTGGTTTCTTCAAGGGAAGAAAACGGCCGCTCGACGGTCTGCTAGGGTCAGCAGTAAACAGTCTTCCACTTCTTCTGAGATCAAAAAAGGTAAGAAGCAAAAGATAAAATCAAAACGTTGAAAGGCTTAGAATAAATACTTTACTATATGTATTATGTGTACTACCACCGTTTGCTTATATTGTGCGCTATCAACTCCTCAAAAAACTCAGAAAATTTTCATTTGTATGTATCCTGTGTAGCGTGTAATTCGTTGGTTTATGGTTATGCTATTTTATATAATTCTATCTTCTTCGTATCTTGTAAGTTTTTAGAAGATTTTAGATTGAAAAAGCTTCAATGTTGATATTTGTGCGTAAGATTTTGATTACATCTTATATTCTGTATTCTACAGTCCACCCATCACCTCAACTGACGCTGCGGCCACTATTCTTCGAAGTGCCGTCAACAGACAACCGCGGCCACTTCTCCGGCAGACAGTGGCTCATCAGGGACATGGAAAGGCTCTCGAATCCAGTGCCTCGGGTTGGTATCTTTGATTTTCAGTTTAAGTTAGTAAGTTATTTTATTTCGAAAACGAAATCTTTAAATGATTTTGATTGATAAATTTTTCAACAAATTTTAACATCTATCATAGAAAATCCAACATCAATATTTTCATTTTCTGAATAGTGTCATTAAATAAATCTCAATTGTTCTCATCTAACTCCGCAATGTATCATAATTATGAATCCTATATTTAATGTTATTCCTTTCAATAGGTATCCTAGTGTCAGGATGTCCAGGGACAGGAAAGACGGCGTTGATCCTGCAGCTGGTGGAATACTCCTGCTTCGGCAGGAAGAGGAACTACGAGTATGAAGAGTTAAGGGAGCAGTCGGATATCAGGAAATGCTGCCCGAGGAGATGACTGCCGGCATGTTCACCCATCTGGCTTCCCATGTCGTTGCATATCATTTCTGTCAAGTAAGTAATTGATTGAAGTTTTGGCAGTTTTGTTATTCTATATTATAGTTTTAATCCAAAGATGTATAATGGGAATGTCATAACTTAAACAAGTCATTTGCGCTTTTATGAATATAATAAGTTATAATTGTTACTTATTATGAAGTGTATAAAATTAATTATATACATTAATTAAAAAAATATTTGAATAACCACTGCTTCTCACACCTATATGTTAATTCTGTTATCAACATTTAAAACAATCACAAATTATTTAGTAATTAATTTTCCACACATATATATATTTTTTATTACAGGCCGATAACAACAGTACTTGCCTGGTGGGTGAATTCGTCCATTCGCTAGCTGCACAACTGTGCCAAGCTCCGAGACTGCAAGCATACAGAGAGTATCTCCTAAGCGAACCACATCTCCTTGGATGTTTATCCTTAAAGGAATGCATAGCTGACGCAGATCTGGCATTCATGAGGGGGATAATCGAGCCCCTTATCTTCCTCCGAAGAAATGGAAGCATAGATTCCACCAACAGCATCATCCTTGTCGATGGTCTCTGCGAAGCCGAGTACCATAGACCAGACCACGGTCACACGATCGCTTCGTTCCTCGCAAGACATGTGGCTGAAATGCCCTCGTGGCTCAAAGTTGTAGCTACAGTCAGGACCCAGTTCATAGACTTAACAAAACAACTGCCCTACGCGAGATTAAGTCTAGACGAGTCCGATAATGTCAACAAAGATTTATTGGAATATTTCAACACTAGAGTCCAAGCAGCGCCTATAATAGAGACCAACATAAAATCATCAACTGGAAAATTGGAAGGAGTACACAATTCGGTGATGAAGTTCGCACAATATGTCCTCCACTTGAGCCAAGGCTCGTTTTTGTTCCTAAAATTAATATTAGATTTGTTAGAGAGGAGTCATATTGTGGTGAAGTCGACTAATTACAAAGTGGTGCCGATATCCTTGGCCCAGATATTCTTGTTGCAGTTCAATCTGCGTTTTCCAACTGTGCAATCTTTTGAGAAGGTCACACACATTCTCAGCGTGTGTTTAGCGGCCTTATACCCTCTTACATTGGTGGAGATATATTATTCTGTGAATTCTTTGTTAGTGAACACGTTCCTGCCTTGGGATGAGTTTTGCCACAGATTCGACAGCCTCACAGACTTCCTCGTAAAGAGAATCGACAATACGTACATGTTTTTCCACCCTTCATTCAGGGAATGGTTAATCCGAAGAGATGATAATGAGAGCCCCAAATTTCTATGTGATTTGAGAGCTGGTCACTGTGGCATCGCCTTTAGATTATCTAGGGTTCAAGCTCCACTGGACTCCGAGAAGTCTATGGAGCTCGGTCATCACATTCTGAAAGCTCACATGTATAGAAACTTGGGACCTGCACAGCTAGGGTTATGCCCTAGAGATTTACAAGCTATGATGGTAGCAACAAGCTCAGCAAATGTTGGTGAAGCGATTGCTAATTTGAGGAATATTTACACGCCCAATGTGAAAGTATCTCGCCTTATGTTGTTGGCCGGTGGATCTCCAAACCAAATTACCGAGTGTCTTGGAAACGCTCCTTTGCTGTGTATGTATTCATATCAAGGGATTCTGTCCATGGTTGGGCTTCTTATCGAGTTTGGAGCAGATCTAGAAATGACGAACTCTCAAGGCTGCACAGCTTTGTCGCTAGCGTGTCAACGAGGCCACACTGATGTTGCCCGAAGACTTATAGCTGCAGGTAATTGAATTATTTTTGCGTAATTATTAATTTGACATAATTAGATTACCTAAATGTAAAGTTTAGTATTTGTATTATCACAATTGAACCTTAGGCAACTGGACCGGGCAAAATAATATACTAAAGAACTTAGATAAAATTTTGCCATTGGAAAACTTAAGGTTTTCACTAAATAAAACTCGTAAATAATTTTTGTTCATTCATAAAATAATGCAACAATCA
>NW_023594050.1:0-17272 GCF_014839805.1 Manduca sexta
CTAAATATTGTCCCGTCTATCAAAAATATCGTGTGTACATTTCCGCGGACTGCTCGTAGCTGGAAATGTGAAGCTTCAGTAAAACTATTTTAATGTTGATTTCGTTTCGCTCTTTACAATTTTGTTACTAAGGGCTCATTCATATTAGGCTCGAATAGAGTGTGGCTGTATGGAGAAGTTTTGTAGCGCGGGAAGATAAAAACTTATGAATAGTCAGTACAAAAATGTAGAACGTAGGAAGAAACAACTAAATTTAAAATGCATCATTACTGAATATTGTACATTGTACAAATTAGTTACTTTAATCCGTTATTTTTCGTCTCTCTTTTAAATTACGAGACCATGTATAGCAATGTTGTCGCAAAGCTCTACATTTTACATCTGACATTGATCACAATTGTAACCCAACTGTTTGGCAAAAATATTGCAGAGAGGATTTGGCTTCGTTTAACAACCTGCCCGCCTCACGTGGTGCAGGGTGAAGTTATCCAAAGGTCACGACACAACATATAGGTATTCGAATAAATGCGGTCTTCAAATAGTTCTAATAATTAGATGTTAGACAAATTACAAAAGGGTTATATGGACCTTGCGGCACTAGTATCTGATCCCCAAAAAAATCGTTAAAACCCATCTGCGTATTGCCTGACCTGGGATTCGAACGCAGGACCTAAGGGCCCATAGGTCATATAAGGATAAGGCTCTTTTTCATTGAGACTCCTTCGCATGCCAGTTTTCGTGAGTATATAATTAATTCTGGAATAATTTCAAAGAGATGGGATGCGTGTATTTTATTTTATGCCTTAGTATTAACGAAGAACTGAGTGTAGCAGTTAATTTCAGAAAAATAAATAAGTTATAAGACTATACAGTTTGCTAGAAGCAGTAATTGTTAAATAACAGACAAGAGATGTTTATAGTGTGGAGTGACGTCACTGGTTATAATAACACGGACGTAAAAGAGATGGTTAGATAAACCTACGATGCGTGCATTTTTGCCGACAAATTTTTAAATGAGTGCTTGTATTTCAATCAAGATACTTTTTCGCAGGATCTATTTTTCGTATTATTTTCGGGTAGCATGTAATTTACTAAATCAAACATAAGAAACTATCTTTTTTGTGTGATGTACTCTTATATTGTTTATGCGTTTCGCTTAGTCATGAAAGCAGGTACAGCGCTAGATTAGAAATAATCAATGGAATGTATGGAAAAAAGCGACTCCTGTCATACAAATGATTGAAAATTTCATTTTAACATGCGAATGTCAATGCCTACATTTTACAATTTACTATATCTGATACAAAGATACTTATTTAATTTGAAGAAAAGTTTTGTTTTACGAGAGTACAAAATGTCTCGGTGAAGACGATCTTCAGAGTGATAGGAATCTTACCGTCAAAGCGACCTAACTCATTGATGTTTAAAAGTCTTACACCTTAACAAATGTCTAAGCTAGAGCTTCTACATTAGCGATTCTATTACATTTTGGTCGGATTACGACGGACATGAGAAGACTTATTGTACTCAGGCCAGGAGGCTCCATATAACGGAATTCTTATCGATATACCTTTGAAAACATTCAACAGACCATAATTTACCATATTGGAAATGCAATGCTGGAATAGTAAAATAACATCCCTTTTATTTTATGACTACATTACGGAACTGGGTCGCAAGCAAATAAGCACGGCGGCCTGCATCACGTGTACTGTGACACTGGACAATACCGTCATTACCAGCAATGGATCACCGACCACCACCAGCGACACGTACCTACTAACAACGTTAACTACGGGACTGTTTCAATGCACCAATTAATTGTGTCATTCTATGCAAATTTATAGCTGTTTTTCGGTATGTAAGCACGAGCATGTTTTGTTTGTTTATATAGCGAAGGCGGTATACAATTCACTCGACATCGCAAAATGCATAAACCTTTTAATAAAAAATTATACCGCCTTCAGAAACCACAAAAAAAAATACCTATACATTGGTTACCAATTTTGGAGTCGGTGCCTAATAAAAATTAAAAATTGTTTTCGTACATTTTTTCATATATTTATTAAGCTTAACATCATAGTTGATGACATTATTTTAAGAATTTTTTCATGTATATCCGAATTCAAGGGTCATAAAATTAATGAAATTTATATGGGAATAAGCATCACCATTCAAATAAAAAAAGGAAACATCAAAATTGGTCCACCCATTTAAAAGATTTGAGATAACAAACATTAAAAACAAAAAATACAGTCGATTTGAGAAACTCCTCCTTTTTTGAGGTCGGTTAAAATTGCGAAATGTACCTCGCTACTCAATGATACTTTGATTGATAGGTTAATCACTTACGAGTGTCTGTTTGGACAGGTCAAGAAATTTATCGAATCCCTCTAAAGTTATCTATAAATATTTTTTCTATAAAGATTTACTGGTAATTTTTAAAAGTTTTATTAATTTTATCTCGTAGTATTTACTTTGACAAAGTGTTAATCTTATTTTATTTGGGTCAACAAACAATTGTGTAATAAGACTCTAACTGAAACCAATAGTATAGGAACTTAAAATTACACAAACAACAACATTATCCACTGAATAATATTTTAAAAACTAGTACGAAGTAAAACAAAAAATATGTAAAAATGCGGTTACAAATTTATACAAACCAAATCACCTGAAGTTTACATGATCGTGTCTTTCTGAATGACAATACCAGCATTTACAACAAAATTAACATACATATTTAAACATCATAACACAACACACATCATAACGATGAATAGGTACTATTTTTAGTACTAATAAAATATTAGAGGGAAAAGAAATATTGTGTTCCAATTTCAATTTATTTAAAACAGCTTTTTTAAATTTGTTTTAGGACAATCTTGACTACTAGGCGTAATTAATTTACTAAATTAACAAATAAACGTTTTGGGAATACTCTAAATATAATCCATTCCAATTTTATATACAATTCAATCCACCACTGAAACACAACCATAGTTTCCGAGTGTGAGACTTTTCCGACCGAACCATTTTGTATCTCACAAACACGTCAATAGATGGCGCCACGATAGAATTGAATCGCGCTATGGTTTACACGACGACTCGGTTTATAAGGTTCTCGGCGCTTTTCCTTTATTCAGCAGTTCATGGAAAGAGTGACCTACTTACTACCATCAGGAAATTTTTGTGAGTGGCTCGCATGCTAACGCGTGTATGAGGCACTTTGTATTACTCATAAAAAATATTCGAGGGGTATTCGAACTCTCGGGGTTTCAATAATTTCGTTAGGATATTTTAGATTTCTCTACAATACGAGATAAAAATATTCTAAATTAATGTATTGTTCATGCTGGGTAGAGTTGGGTAGGACATGACATAAAAAGAGTTTGTCAGAGTAGCCTCTTTTAGCATTGAGCCGGTACAACGTCCTACTTCAAATGAGGCGAGGCGTAGTGAGGCTCGGCGCTTCAATGCTTACAGTATTCTGTAATGTTAACCCTCAAAATATTTCCCTCTCGCTCGCGATTCGAAACGCAGTAATGTAATGTCCATTGTAAAATAACGTCCTACTGTAATTTGTAGCATGCGGTTCTCTACCTCACTGTCCTCGTCCTACAGTTTACCAGAGACGGAGAATAAGTAACGCGACTGCCGCGACATAAAATTTGAAGTAGTACAATATATAATTTTGAGCCACTCTTACATTTTGATGTCATGTACCGGACAAATGTACCGCCTCTTGTATGTCCTACTCAACATTAATGCTGGGAACTGAGCTATTGTACTGTATACTTTCAGTACAATATTATCTTACACTGAAAACGTAATGACTGCTGACACAAGATCATGTTTTTAAACATCTTCAAAAAAGTTCTCATTGCGACGTTTTTTGTGTCAGTTACTCAGCTTTTACAATTTTGAAAAAATACTTCCAGGTTGGTCCCACAGAAATATTTTTAAAAACGGTTCAGTAATTTGTTTTTAAATTGAAATAACTGAAATAAGTATGACGTCCAAGTAAACGAAATTGCGAATTTTGCTTTTCCATAACTTTCTCAGTGGTGTTTTTGTCTTAGGTTAATTTATCTTATTTCACACATACATACATAGCATCACTCCTTTGTCCTTTTTCAGAAGTAGGCAGAGGTGTAACACATTAGTACCGTGTGTGCAATACAACTACGCCACCAATTCAGCCTATTTCTTATAACTAACACAAAAAAGTAAAAAAAAACAACGTTTCCACAAAATTTAAACCGCCTCCAAAACCAAAAATAATTTAATAATACAGGTATATACTGGTTACCAAATTTGAAGTCGGTGACTAATA
Organism: Manduca sexta; assembly: GCF_014839805.1. Classification (NCBI taxonomy): domain Eukaryota; kingdom Metazoa; phylum Arthropoda; class Insecta; order Lepidoptera; family Sphingidae; genus Manduca; species Manduca sexta. Next base: position 4,337 of record NW_023594050.1, read on the forward strand.
AAATTGCTTGCTAAGCTAATAAATACATGAACAAATATGAATACGGATACAATATACAATGTTCAATTATATTTAATTACAGACGCCAAAATTGGTACTCAGTATGTACCTGTTAGGTTGCATAACTTTTAGTTCTCAGTCGTTTTTGAAGGTGGTTTAATTTTTGTTATAAGTTTTATTTTAAAGTGAACTGGTGCACAACGAGTAAAATAGGCCGGCGTTATGAAGCCCATCACGTTAAACTTCTCTTCTTGGTTGACATTATATCAATGATTTTTGTTATTGTCAGTCGAATAATTGACTAAAAAACGATAGGGCCGTTTAATTACCCATCGATTTTGATACAAAATTCATTGTTCCGTATTTTAACAACTACGTGCTGGACGTTTTCTAAATAGTATCATGTCCAGAGACAGCATAAAGTTTGTGATATCCTTAATGCCGAGTGGCGACACTGCTTAATGGGTGAGCTTAGGAAGTGAACTGGGTAGCTCTAATGCGTTTATCTTCGCTAATGGATATTGACAGCGTCTTTAGGAAGTCTATGAATCTAACCCATCACTGTCGCAGAGTATATTCAAAGCACAGCGTCTTCTGGTTAGTTATGATATATTCTTTTAGTTCTTCTTATATTGGTTGTTTATTTTATTATACAACTAGGTGTTGCTCGCTGGTTTCCCTTTACAAAAGCCTTTCCCGCTACAAAAGTTTCTTAAACATAGTACGACGCCAGGGCTATCTATTTAAGAATCAGATCTAAAATCATTATTTCCCACGGGATCAAATTACCGGTGTAAAAATAGCCTATGTGTTAATTCAGGACATGTTCTGCCCTTGTACTAAATTTAATCAAAATTCATTTAGTAGATTCTGCCTTTACTTCTGGGAACGAACATAGAAACACATTTATAAATTTTCGCGTTACAAGGGACAAGTCGGGTGTAAGCCGCTTGTAAACGGTAGTTACAGTACCGAAAATTATGAATTACGATGCGCTCATTGCTCTGATAAATTATAGAAAATTTTAACATAATATTATGTTTATATATTCTATATTAACTATTACATTACAGCTGTTCACGTAAGATCGCGTACAGTCCGTAACGTCCGTTGTTTGACCAAAGCTTTACTTCGCACTCCGTCTTATTTGTTGTATTTACTGAACTTTTCAATGTCACCAAGGTCTCGGCGATCAATCTTTGTTTGTACCTCAGCGGACTGCTCTTGAAAGGTTTCTGTTTACAAACTATATTGCCGGATCAATGGTGATGTAACAGATGTTTGGACTTGAACTTGACTTGTGTGAAGCTGGCTTGCTCGCAAAATCTATTTGTTTATTTTGAAGTATCTATAGGCTTTAGCGTGGTTTAGGTTGTGGATATATATACACAGTGACTTCACTGCGCCAGATGGTTAGCGGAGTGAGACAAATATGCTATAACACTTGCATTTCGGTATTAAGAAGTAAATGGCAATTAAAACCTATTAGTGGCGAAAGGTCCATATAACCCGATTCCTGCCGGCTTTATGTAGAATCTAATTATCATTAGAACGATTTGCAGACCGTATTCATGCATATTAATACCTATATATTTTGTCGTGTTCCCTATCGAGAAATTTGTCATTTCGCTACTGAAACCTAGTGTTTAGTTTATCGAAGATGCGCTGCTGTATAATGATTATTGTATACATGGTAAAAAATGCAACATAGCAACTAGAGGCGTGTCTACAAAATGTATTTCTGGTTTCAGAAGATGGTAATTCATCATTCATTATTGTGTGATGTTTATAGGCTATATAATACTTTTGTTTTAATTTACAGTATATTTAAACGGTTTAGCAGTTCTTTTGAAATTTCAGGCCATATGCGACTTTCCAGATGACTTGCAAGTTCATTGGCCTTCTTTCATAAAGAATATATCGATTATCGATTACCACATATATATGTGGAAAGTAGTTGGGACTGATGCTACCGGTGCCGCTTGAATGTTTTAGGCCTTGCCCGGCTGAGCCACGGAAGCTCCAATCAGCGTTTCAATTTTAGAATTCTTTTGTTTTTTTAATTGGATTCGGCTAGTTGAACCGTATTTCGACTATTAAAGTGCTAGCTTGTTCGATCTGATTGACTAGCGAATAATAGACTATGGTGCGCACGATTCAACGACGCGCCTTAATGTTAAGACCGGTAGTATTTTGTCTATCGTCAGCTCTATAATGTCCCGAAAATATTTGGACTACATTTGAAATATCCGATTCTGTGAGTGGCTTTATCGAAAACCAAAAGTAATAAACATTGTTGTATACACTTCATATTCTATCTCAGCATACCCTCCTAGTAATTATTAAATGAGTGGGATTAAAATAAATCCTCACGAGTCCGCCATATTTGTTGCTAACTTGTTACAATCATGTTTATGTATAGCACATGAACAAGTTAATTTAGTAATGAAAATGCATAGCGATGAGTTATGTAACTGGATTCATATTCAACACTGGTGTTATGCCGGCTTAAATATAACCAGTTGGCTGACACAGCAACGGTGTTAAGCAACTTTTGTGTAAGAGCTGCGGCGTAGGCAGTCTATGCGACGCTACTGCGGTTTATACCAGCCCGTACTGCTATCAGCGTACTGAAAATTATTAAAATAATGAGTTGCGAAAGGTAACATTTTCCGAAAGGTAACCTGATACAAGATAATATAAGTACTAATATGTAAATCGTTCTAGGGATATTTGGAATTTACATAAATTACGAAATAAATTACTCTAGTTATATAAGAAAAGTGATAGAAAATTCCTAATCAAATAATTGTTATGTCCCCAATTAAGCAGATAATAAAAATATTTCGTAGTCCATATTGTTACTGTCACATGAATTAATCCTACCTACCTATAATACTGTGAATCTATAGTCAATATCCGTCCAGTGGAATATCTGGCACAATCCTATGAGGTAAATTTGCTAGTCCAATATTGGAACCGAGAATGCAGTCCAAATTGAAACGTCAAGTACAAAACCAAGGAAGCTAATTAATGATCAAACAAGCCAATACAAAAACATTCAATAATATCAGGTCGGAGGCATAAAATAAAAAGCTTTGACCACACAATTGTGCAAGGTCGGTGAAACAAAAAAATTGCTGCGACGTCGTTTTTAGGGTTCTGTACCTCTTTTGTCTCAGGAGCGCGTAGTTATTAAGTTAAAATTTATATGAAATGTTGAGGACTGCGGTCCCTTTCAAAAACAAAACACGTCACGCATTATCCCCGAAGGGGTATGCAGAGGCGCAACCAGGGCACACACTTTTCGCCAAGTGTGTTCCGTCCCATGTCTCTTTCAGCTGTAAAAAAATCAAACTTAAAAGTCAACGCTATCAAAATAATATGTTTATGTTTAATACCTTTCGCATACCTAGTCTTGCCATAAATATTGTAATAAAGAAAAAAGAAAATTGTTAACTGCAAATAACATTTATTACTTTTACAGTGTGTCAGTTTAATACATAAATATAAAACAATTAAAAATATAAAAAGCTTATTCGAAGTGGTCTCCATTGGCTGCAATACAGTCCTTTAAACGATGAGGCCAGTTATCAATAGAAGCACGCACTCTTTCCATGGGAAAATTCTTCACTGCCAATCGTATAGATTGTTTTAGGGACTCAAATTATCATGGCGTTTAGAGCAAGCTGTACTCTCTAAAACTGACCACAAATCATAATCCAGCGGATTAAGATCGGGACTAGACGACGGCCAGTCTTCAGCTCTGATGAAGTCCGAAACGTTCGATTCCAACCAAGACTGCGTGGACCGAGCTTTATGACCCGGCGCCGAGTCTTGCTGGAAGGACCATACTTGGTTATTGAACATGGTGATGTTAAGGGGCTTAACTACCTTCTCAAGAATGGTATCTTGATACACTTGTGCCGATGTTTTGATACCTTTTCACAAAAATATGGCTCAGTCACTCCTTCATAGCTAACACCCCACCAAACCATCACTGAAGTCGGATAATGTCCACGTTGCACTCTGTCGACTAATTGGGAAGCTTCCTTAGAGCTTTGAGCATAAATACGGTCATTTTGTTTGTTAAAATGTTGCTCAATTGTAAAATTTTCTCATCCGTAAACAAAATTTTTCTGTGACCTCCCTTTGCGTACCGCTTCAGTAGTTGTTTCGATTTTACCACCCTATTCTTCTTTAAATTATCAGTTAAGAAATGGCCAGTGCGTCTCTTATAGGCTGCAAGTCCTAAGTCATCTTTTAAAATACGCGACATGGTTCTAGGTGCTATCTTCATTTCCCGAGATAAAATCTTTTGCTTTCGGACAGGATTTCTTCGAATTCTTTCCCTTACTGCTTTGACCACCTTTTTCGTACGAACACTACGTGGACGGCCAGATCTTTTCTGTCACAAACAGAGGAGGTCTCATTGTACCTATTAATAGCCCGGTACACAAACATTTTACTAATACCAAGTGTATGGAGAGTTTTTAAAAATTGCATTTGGCTCCATACCTACTTTGTGTAATGCTATCACAGCGATTCGGTTCTCTTTATCACCCCACACCATTTTAATATCGCAAAATATTTTACAATGTATTGGCGCCAAAATGAGAAAACACAATGAACAATCGTATAAAAATGACAGATTCGAAATTCAAATGTAATATTTTTTTATAATTAAGTGTAACAGTATTTATGGCCAGACTAAGTATTTTGCGATTTCTCAAGGAAATTAAATTATTATTACAAACTTAATATTTGCGGTAGGTGCATTTAGCAGGTTTGAACGGCATTGTTAAGTGTCAAGTTTGAATTTACTTATATATTATTAGATACATTACCTACAAATTTTGTGAAACACTGCCATCTGTGCTCAAAGGATAAGTAAAAGGCCACAGACTCAACGTCCACCAGATGGAAAGGTCCACCTGGCACTAATATAAGGATGCGCTGGCGGCGAGGGAAACGAATGAAGTTAGGCATGTGTAGGGGTTGTAATCCACGAAATATTCTCATACGAAAGACAAGCGCCAGTCCATTGCTCCTGCACTCATTTGCCACAGTGTAGTTGTACCACATGTTAGTTCTAAATCATTTACACTATTGGAATGTTTCACGCTGTCAATTGCCTCGACATAGGTGAGAACAAAGGTCAGATTGTTCCTAAACACGGATTCAAATACGTCATTGTTGATTCAATAGATTTTCGTAAAGCTTCATGCCTTATACTACGATGGAAAAGATGTCGAGGGAACACTGTTCTAATACAAATAAATTCTGATACAATATTCATACATCGATACATTATTTGAATGTGCTATTCCCTTGCAGTGGCGAAGGGTCAATATAACCCGATACCTGGCGGCTTCCCTTTCGTAATGTATGTAAAATCTAATTATTATTAGAACGATTTTGAGACCTCACTTATGTATATTATTAGTACTTATACGTAGTGTTAGGTTTTCTTTCGGAAAATGTCATCTTTCGCCACAGTTCCCTTGTATCTCAGGCGTGCGTTAAAGTCAGCTTGACTGTTACGCATTTTCCGGTGCATTACACTGGTTTGCATCGGTGCGTTTAGACAAAGCATACGATTTGCAAACGTACCCCACATATCACATGCAAGGGTCTCATAGGAGTGCCTTCGACATGTTTTCATGTAAGGCATTCATCGCCTCAATGATCATGCCCAAGCCCGGTTGTGCTGTAAACAGTAAGGTGTTAATTATGGCTATGTGAGGATTTTGTATCTACAACTAGATGTCCCAGAGAGGTTAGATGTTATGAAGATAACTGGTTGTAAAGGCTAAGCCAGATCTATTATGATAAGTGAATAAAAATATATGCCTTTCTCGTCTGTTGCACTACGGATGCTATAAAATTACCCAAAATCTCGTTTAGTATATCAATAAGATATTACACTTATTTAACTATTCAATAATATTGCCGACGTCACTTACTAATGTATGCCATGATATTAGTTTCCTCAAATTGCTACGCGTCGTAGGCACGTCTACAGCGAATATCTTGTAGCTGTAAAGACGTCGTAGCCAGTCGTAGCGCCGAGAATGTAGCTAAGCTCATATGACTTATTCTCAATATTTTCAAATTGCGGTAATGTTTATACTTAATCCGTCTTTGTGAAAACTATAAAATAAAGAAGTAATATGGAAATAATATTTCTTTGGTTATTTCCTGTATAATTTTCAAAAAACTATATATAAATTTTATTTTAGTATGAACATCAACTCATAAACACATTGATTCACTTTAAACCTATGTCTTAGTTTATACACATAACATCATGTATAACAATATTAGAAACTATGCTGGTTGCTGCTAGTTTAGGTGGAAATTCATTGTAGAGAAAATATTTTCTCCTAATGAATCTTATTTTTTATCGCTATAAAACGATCACTTCTGCACTGCCTCCAATCCCTGATTCCGCGACCTGAAACCATTTGCAATTGAATTTTTCCGGTGCAAACAAACAACCTTGGGGCGCATCCGCCGATTCGCATCGAAGAAATCTCATTAATGCAATGGCGCTGTAAGTTTATTTGTTTCAATTACGAAGAGAAACACAGACAGATGCCGGGTAAATTAAATAAATTGAAAGATAATATTTTTAACGCTTTTTATTAATTTGTAGTCTATTGCTTTTATTATTTCTTTGTATTCCTATACCATCAGTAAGTAAGGCTCTTATCACACTGGTGACTGCCAGCGAATTCACCGCGGACTGGAGGCGCATTGAACCCGCTGCGGGTGCGCAATGTCTTTCTTATACAACCCTTTTTTTAAGTGTAATTATTATCATTAGGGTATGGCACTAAATCGTAGGTATTTTTGTGTCAGATGTAACAACTCGTGAAATGTTTACCTACATTCGCATATAGGAACAAATTTTTTATTCATTTGCAAAATAACATATAGTCAGTTTTTGTTCGTTTGTAAAGTAACACACAGTAGTCGCTCAGTCTAGTCGATCTTTAAAAATGGATTCTCCCAAATTCGTCGCGGCAATGTCTCCAATAATTAATTAACATTCTATCACTGACCGCCCAAAATGCGTTGCGAGCCTGCAGCACGTTCGCTGCGCTGCCGCTCCGAAATGAAACCGCACTCAATCCGCCAGTGTGATTAGTCCCTTAGGAAGGCCTGTGTAGGTTGTCGATTTTTAACGAAGAGGAACAAAAGGGATAAGAAGGCAGAGGTGGGTCGGCCGCCAGCAATCTTATTAAGCACACAAAACAAGAAAATTAAAGTTGCTACTTTACAATTGGCACCCCATACCCATTGATGATTCTTCCCTACAAACCATAAAACATTTTCTCAAAATATACCCATTAGAAGCAAAAGTCGTTGTCTCACGTCTGAATGAATGGGACGTAACAAATAAATTTTACAAGCGTCGTGTTTATGCGAATATGGGTCAGGGGCAGGTCAAGGACGACGTCCTCGCAGCCACCGGCACGCGGGCTCCGACCCGCGTGCCGTCGCGCGGGCAAATTAAACACCCTTTAAAGTGTAGGATTTTCATAGACGGCAGAAGATTTGCAACTCATTTAGATATTATATTTAGACGAATTTCGTTTGGCGGTCAGGTTCTAGTAGGGTTACCAGCGGACGATCATCGTCACTTGTACAATACACATGTATCTTATAAATTACGTAATATAATCAGGAAAACGAACTAAAATATATTTCCTCAAGTATTTAACATTTATTATTCTATATATACGTATATCATAATCAATTATTTATAAATAAGTAATAACAATAATATGGTAATCATTTTTAACTTTGTTAAAATATTAATATTACAATTTATTAAATAATCCATTACTGTAAAATAAAGTTAATACGGAATATGTTAATCATTTATATGCAAGTATGTAAGCCGCTTTAAAAATGTTTTTGCATTTCGTTAAAACAGAAATAATTTAATTATGATTTTCGCTGAAGTTGGAATCTGCATGTCAAATAAAACAATTGTCATCGCAAAGCTCTTATAACGCAATGAAATAAATTTTCAATACATTTAACTATTTAAATTAAATGTTTATTCGCTGTATGTTTCAATTTATCAGAAATACGACTTATTCTATAAGCCTGAATACTGAATAGGCATGTTTATATGTCGCATATTATTTGTCGTACTTCGTACCAATCATTATGTAATTTAGTTTGGTTGTCTAAAGATAGAAATTGTCATTGTTTAGCAAAACTAAACTTGGACAAAGTTTCCCCTATTACAAAAAAAGGCACGAGTGTTTTGATTAATTTAATATGCTTGTATGTTATTACTTTTGTTATTATAGTAGTGTTGATTATCCGAACATTTTACTGGTCTGTAATATGTAAGAGTCCGCCTGGATAGGTACCACCGCAATGTCTCAGGATGGCGAGCGCAGTGGAATACCAAACAATACTTTGTATTTCAAGGTGTTGGATTGTGTTTTAACTGTTTATGACGGGTCGTATCGCTTACCATCAAGCGAACGGCAAGCTCATTTCGTTATTCAAAAATAAAAAAATCTCGGCTCAAAGCAGTTTGAAAATTCGTATTTTTGGCTAAATATTAGCCAAAAATACGAATAGTAAAAGATTACATATATAGTGTTCCTCCTTTCCGAAAACGTAGGGTCTTTCAAACGGACTGTGAAGAAGAAAAGTCAGGCCAGCATAACTGTCCCACCTTGTAGATTGGGGGCATTCGAAGTATTCCGTCACGGTATCCTCTACCCGTTGTATAGATGACTATTACGGGCCACCGGTGTTGCTGGGGGGCGGCAGAGGCTGTTCATCTTTAGTTTGTACTATCTTCTAATACATTGTTGCGACATCCGTAATGGAGGGCTGAGTGACAGATAGGCCACACGCTGTCGTTGACATTGCGCCCACGCAGAGGCGGTTGCTTAAACATGGTCAAAAGAAGGCTGCAGTCGTCCCTAATGTGCCGAAGATGGCCACCGCGGAATTTTAGTTGGTAAACCGTGTGTTGAATAAATGTATATAATATCAGGGACTCGGCCTGTCGGTCGCCAGATGTTTTCAATCTTTTCGGAAACTTGACGCCGAGTCATAAGGCACGGTAAACCCAACATAAACGCGCAGTCACCCCACGATGGCTAGGCGATAATAGTAAGGCACGTTGACCCCGAAATAAAAAACAAATAAAGCCGGCATAACTTTACCGTCGGTCTGAGGATGGTTTTATCTATTGTCGTTCTAAATTTTCCTTATTTTCTTCTCTTAACATAATAAAAAAGTATTACTATTCACAACTCAATCTGGTCCACAGATGCCGCGTGCCAACCGAAGCTATATCCTCACCCAAGGCCCGCTCGCGTTCACCGTCGGCCACTTCTGGCTCATGGTGTGGGAGCAGAACAGCCGCGCGATCCTCATGCTGAACAAGGTGATCGAGAAGAACGAGATCAAGTGCCATTGGTACTGGCCGCACGGCATCGGCGAGCAGCACAAGATGTCGCTGTCTGACGTGAACCTGACAGTGGAGCAGATCAGCGAGGAGGACCGCAGCTATTACTCTACCAGGGTGTTCAAGTAAGTGACGTTTAGATTATATGTCGGAAGTTGTAAAGTTACTTGCCATAAGCGATTTTTCTTTCGAACATTGAAACTTGTTTCAAAAATTCCAGATATGTTTTTAATCTTAATACGACTAATAACTAAATTAAAATCTAAACTACACTGCTAACTACTAAAACTAACCTACTATGTAATAAAAACTTGACGTTAAAAGTGTTGCCTAAATGAAGTAGGGTCATAATGATAGAGTATTTGAACTATAACACCTTGTCATTGAGTAATATTTAATTTTGAGTTCAGTCTGTCCGTTTCTGAGTAGATGATGGACCAAAGATTGATCCGGGACCGATGTCGGTGTCGCGTGCAGAAATGGAATGTCCATGTGGTGTCCGGAAACGATGGCATCACAATGCGGCTTACTGACGATACCGATGTCTTCTATAGGTTATTCAGCGGGAAGTAACGAGAAAATCTGTTACATGACATGTAAATAGATTTGTGGTTAGGTTGATAGGAATGCTTGTTATATATAATATATTTGGCTCGCAGCTCTGCCCGCGTGATAAATTTTTCCTGGCATATTTTCTCGAAATAAAATATATTCTATAGCACCAGGACTAATATAACTGTATATTAGTGAAAAAAAATCTAGTACGATTTAGCAATTCCTGAGATTAGCGCGTTCATTCTCTTCAGCTCTAATGTTAGTATAGATTTATTCGTACTGTACTATGTTTAGTGCACATTTTAATTGCACTTAAACAGCGTGTAAAAAATACGTCGTAAGCGTTGCTTCCTGGCAGCTTAATTGTTTTTTATTAAATAGTTGTTAATATCATTGCCAGTACCTACATATTAGACAAATTCGTAATGATGGGCTCAAGACATGGGCACTAGGAATTTATATTTTTCAGGAAGTTGAAGGAGGAAAGTTAGGAGGTAATAGTTGGGAAGGAAGGATAAGGAAAGAAGGAGGTGGGGGAAGGATAAGGAAACCTCTTAAGATGGGAGGAGGGATAAGGGTAGGAACTGTTCGCGAGCCCTTATAGGCCTCAATGTGAATTGGCAACCATGAGGTATGCATACTAAACTGTGTGCCTAGGGCCACGACAAATGTCCCCCGTGCATGGGCGTGCACGTGCACAAGAATTGCCTCAGGAGGAGGGGGGGGGGGGGCGTTGGCAAATGGTAGAACGTCACATAATAGAGTGGTTGTTGTAGTTGTATTGAAACTTTTCGGTATTGATAACCGCAACACAGTTCCCTGGTCTGGGGTCTGGGGCTCTGTGTAGATTTTTCATCGGAGGAATATAATGGAAAACTGATCAACAAATGACTTCTAAACTTTGAAAATTGCATGACTAAACTATTGTCAGCTTTTTCAAGTCTCCTATGTGTACTGATGGTTCAATCTCCTTGATGATGCGTGTGGTATTTTGAGCTAGCTTATTTACATTTGAAACGATGGAAAGTATTTGCAACGTTACATGCCGTACAAAACACAATTGCAAAAACGTTTCACGAAGCTTTTGTGTCCTCCGAAGCGACAATTTCAAAGAAGACTGCCATTAAAGTACTTCGATAAAAAACGTATAAATGTATAACGTTAAAACGCAATAGTGTATCGGTGAGCGCGTGACACACGTAAATAGTGTTGCCAGTTGGAGAACACGCTGTTGAAGAAAAATGATAAGATTCGATAAATTTCTTGAAATTTGTGGTGAGAGCGCCGTCCACCCATGGGCTTACATTTTTGATATGATTATTCAACATGTTAATTGAATTGCAGTTAATAATTCCGCACTTTTAGTTCACAAGTCAATTTCAAAATATTCCAAAGGTATCCACAAATATTAAATTAATAATGGAATCTAAATGTTGTAAATTATTTCCATGTATTACAAAACAAGCTGATCAGAGGACAGCTACCACAAGACTTAAAGAGGCAAGAGGTACTAAACTTTTTCCCGAATGTAAACTATGCCAATTATAATTCACACTCAAAAGGATTTTTTATATTATGTAATTCGTTGTAGTAGAATATTCGTCGGGGCATTTTTTTTTACACCTGGCAACACCATTCATGAATGAAGCAATTAACAGACGGCTAGCAATTGAAGCGAGCGCGGCCGCTGCCGACCTTCGGCTCATTGATATAGATTGGACGATAAAAAGCCTTCAGCGATCGATATTGTTTGAGTGGACAACGTCGTAATGTGCAGCGCTGGACGGTGAACACACGTGCGTTGTGATGCGATGTCTAAGGGACGCGGTTCCTTCTTCAAATTTAATATAGTATTAAGAATTTAGAAAAATAGTGGTTCAGGAAGCGCGGGAAATATGCCAGAATCGTGCAAAGTGGCATTATATAGCCTCTGCCTACCCTATGGGATAGAAGCGTGATACTATGCATGTATGTATGTAACTTAGAAAAATAAAGCACGTCTCAACCCTCATTTACACAGAGCAGTTATTGCAAGCTTTAATAGTTTTAGGGTTTCCCTAATTCAAAAGGAGCCCTTATAGGATCGTTTTGTTGCCCGTCTGTCCAATAAGACCCTTTTCTCAAGAACGCGCAGAGGTATTAAGTTGAAATTTATATCAGATACTGGGGTCTATTGTCTCTTTCAGTAGTTAAAAACATACTTGTAAGTCAACGCGTACAAAAGATATGACCGTTTATGTCGCATATTTTTGACAAGCGAATAATTATCTATAAAGTAATTCCCGTTGACATAGAATCATGAAAATTGGCAAGCAATGTCTTGCATCACATATAAAGAAAACAATCTTAAATTCATTTAAATTTACTTTAATAACGAATAAACAAATTTACCGTTACAAACATATTATTTGCTGTTTGTGCAATACCCGTTTATGTCTAAGGATCGGACGGCAAAGTATAGTTTTATATTTTGAACTTATATATACATATACTTAGATATAAGAGCGTCGCCAGCCGATTGCCCAAGGGCGGGGAGGAGTAAGTTCATATAGATAATAAGAAAAGTATGGATTGTAGGTAAAGTCGAGATCACATTATCTTTTCCCTCTCTCCCTTTGCCTCTCCTTTAACAATAACATAGAGCAGAGCGTAATTGAGCGTATGGAATATTAGTAATAAATTAGTGAATTCATTAGATTTTTAGAATCTCAAGGGTTGCATCTGCCTCTTCCCTGCCCCTCCTCCCCGGCCATGACCTTGTTTAGATACCTCACCTATAACCTAGAACTCTCGGTAAGCGAATCCAACTTATACTTTATCGGTATTTTTAACAACTCTCAAAAGAGTCGTATAAATCTACGCGGACGAAAATTGCCTTTGCGCATGTTTAGACTGGGTAATTTTAATAAATTACGTATTACTATTGCTAC
>NW_023594051.1:0-17267 GCF_014839805.1 Manduca sexta
CTCAGTCATTTTGTGCGCCACGACACGTCATTTACACTCTACACATAACTAATTAACAAACATTATAATGTACGCCGTATTACTAATTATAATAGAAACTATAGACAATGTCCCTTCCACTTACAAAACATATTCTTTAAGAATATGACGACTGACCTCAGTTGCGTAGTTGTTTTGCAAACGCTACACGAGGCGCTCTGAAGTCCTGGGTTCGAATACCAGATGAAAATTCAATATTGCATTTTCTGCTCAGTATCAGCCAGGTCTGGAATTTGCGCCGAATATGGCGATAGGCTAGCTCCTTATGACGTTATGGGACGGAGCACTACTTAGCCAAATTAGATACCTGGTTGCACCTCTGCCTAGCCACGGCTAAAGGCGTGATATGCTTGTGTGTTTAAATTCAGATTATCGTATTAATGCGTAGATATGTGAAACTTACTTTTATGAGGGAGTCTCTCCGCAGTACACCCTGGGTGGATCTACCGGAGCGTCTGCATTGCTGGCCTAGAATAACATATTTGTTATTAAAAACAAACTACCTAGTCTTGCCATAAATATTGTAATAAAGAAAAAAAAAGAAAATTGTTAACTGCAAATAACATTTATTACTTTTACAGTGTGTCAGTTTAATACATAAATATAAAACAATTAAAAATATAAAAAGCTTATTCGAAGTGGTCTCCATTGGCTGCAATACAGTCCTTTAAACGATGAGGCCAGTTATCAATACGAAGCACGCACTCTTTCCATGGGAAAATTCTTCACTGCCAATCGTATAGATTGTTTTAGGGACTCAAATTATCATGGCGTTTAGAGCAAGCTGTACTCTCTAAAACTGACCACAAATCATAATCCAGCGGATTAAGATCGGGACTAGACGACGGCCAGTCTTCAGCTCTGATGAAGTCCGAAACGTTCGATTCCAACCAAGACTGCGTGGACCGAGCTTTATGACCCGGCGCCGAGTCTTGCTGGAAGGACCATACTTGGTTATTGAACATGGTGATGTTAAGGGGCTTAACTACCTTCTCAAGAATGGTATCTTGATACACTTGTGCCGATGTTTTGATACCTTTTTCACAAAAATATGGCTCAGTCACTCCTTCATAGCTAACACCCCACCAAACCATCACTGAAGTCGGATAATGTCCACGTTGCACTCTGTCGACTAATTGGGAAGCTTCCTTAGAGCTTTGAGCATAAATACGGTCATTTTGTTTGTTAAAATGTTGCTCAATTGTAAAATTTTTCTCATCCGTAAACAAAATTTTTCTGTGACCTCCCTTTGCGTACCGCTTCAGTAGTTGTTTCGATTTTACCACCCTATTCTTCTTTAAATTATCAGTTAAGAAATGGCCAGTGCGTCTCTTATAGGCTGCAAGTCCTAAGTCATCTTTTAAAATACGCGACATGGTTCTAGGTGCTATCTTCATTTCCCGAGATAAAATCTTTTGCTTTCGGACAGGATTTCTTCGAATTCTTTCCCTTACTGCTTTGACCACCTTTTTCGTACGAACACTACGTGGACGGCCAGATCTTTTCTGTCACAAACAGAGGAGGTCTCATTGTACCTATTAATAGCCCGGTACACAAACATTTTACTAATACCAAGTGTATGGAGAGTTTTAAAAATTGCATTTGGCTCCATACCTACTTTGTGTAATGCTATCACAGCGATTCGGTTCTCTTTATCACCCCACACCATTTTAATATCGCAAAATATTTTACAATGTATTGGCGCCAAAATGAGAAAACACAATGAACAATCGTATAAAAATGACAGATTCGAAATTCAAATGTAATATTTTTTTATAATTAAGTGTAACAGTATTTATGGCCAGACTAAGTATTTACGACGCTTATGAACCTTCACACGAGAAACCGTTAGCTTTTGCCTTGATTCAATAAATTGCTTCATACTTACGTACCAAAACATTATTTTGGTGAAATATTTTACTAAATTAACAAGTTAGTTTACTAAAATATGATTTTTATTATTTATTAGTATTATTTATTAATAAGCTGTTCACATGGTAACTATCAAGTTCAATGGACTGAGCTTAACGATAACATTTACCCTCTTGAAATAAACATCATTAATCAGTGTTTTGATTTATCATTATTTTGTTAATTTTCCTTTCGCATTAGCTTAATCACATTAAATATAAATATTGATAGAGTCCTTATAAGTCAGATTTGTATTAACGTGAAAAATTTAATATAAAATATTAGTTTAACATCAATGAAACACGGTGAACTCTAATAAAAATAAAACACAATTTAAAATTATCGAATCACTAAATAACATAATAGAAAGATACTCACAGCAATCCCAAACGCACAAATTAAAACAATTTTAAACATTTTTGTTCACTTTCCAACAGAAGAGTTCGAACGGGTCACTTCACTGAGAATGACGGAATTATCTCATTGAAGTCAACTCAATAAGTGCTATCATTAGGTCATTTACAAGAGGTCGCTCACAACTCGTGTTCGATTCTTTTTACGAAATATTTTTGGAGCACTTAATATTTAACTGAGTCCTAAAATATGTAATTAAGTAAAAGAACGTTCGTATGGTTTTGTGTGCTAAGTCTTAATTTATAATCGTATTTCTTGACATTAACATCTTTATATGTAATGGAAAACAGAATAGTTTTTATTAATGAATTACTTGATGCCAGGCTCGACACAAGATAATTGTAGTCGCATGTCCAACATATTGTTCCATTGCATTTAGTATACGCATAAAAAGGGGTCGCAGATCCCTAGGACTCCATAGAACATGAGTATTTGAGTATTACTTAAGCTGTGAACAAGCATTCCGAGTTTAATTCCCAGTCAATAAACTGTTAATGTGATTTTACGAGAAATTACCTGTAGTTTTTCATAAGTATACATAGGTATTCACATTTAAAATATGTTTTATTAAATTTATTTTAAATCGATTGAAGTAATTTAACAATATCATTAAAAGATTAAACAAATTCCACAATATACTCAGCGAGACAATACATTTCTAAATCCTATCAAATAAAAACACCAAAAACATATTAAAAAATATATTAGATTTATATCACATTATGCTTCTCTATAAATCAGCATCGCGTGTCGCGAAAAAATCTTTTTTCAGCACTGGCAACGACTCCTCATCCACAACGTTTATTGGCAGGTTGTTATCAAAATGCGGGTACTTTGGATGCCACCAATCAAACACGAAGATATTCACAACTTTGTCCAGCACCACTGTGCACTCTGGCAGGATGTCCTTGGAGACATTGTGGGATCCCGTGTTAAAGCCCAGGTGAAGGCGGTGGTGGCGGAATCCTTGGGACAGCACCACGCTTACTGAGGACAGCGTCATGCCCATTAGTGGCGGCACTTCGTAGAAGTGTTGGCAGTTTACCTGGAACAGTAGTTGTGTTTTTATTACTGCGTTGAAATGATAATGATAAATTTATTAATGATGTAATACTGTTGTATGTTGGCTTTAAATGGCCCAGGACCAGAAAATATTGCTTCGCGGGCCTGGCCGTTAAGTAAGAAAATACAGAAATTACGCAAATCAAAATATAAATAATCCTCTTACAATAAATATTAACAGTGAGATTAAATTCAGAAGATTGTCTTATACAACCTGAAATAATTCTTTTTTTAAGTTTAAATATCTGTGTTATAGATAAGACTTCAAATCTCTGCTTTAAGTAACATCCATACATATTATAAAACAAAATCCCCAAAAGCTGTCTGTGTGTATGTAATAAATTTTGTCAAAACCTATTGAACTGATTTTTGTACGATTTTACTAAAAGATAGTGCAATTCTTGTGGAAGGTTAAGGTTAATAGTACATTACAGTTTTATATAAATTTACGGAAATATAACGATAACAGGATAAGAGGTCGCGTGGTTGTAAAAAAAATTGAAACACGCGGACGAAGCCGCTGGCACAGCAAATGGCCAAAAAAATTACGCATCAGGGGCGACATAAGTTGAAATTGAATGGCGAAATGAGAGTTACATTGTAAAACGTCTGGTGTTGGCTTCTGTATATTTTTTACAAAGATATAGCAAATGATGCGCCAGAGTAAAACTTTTGCATTGAACACTCTTAAGGCGCACGCCTAATATATGCTATATAAAACTATTAAAGAACATTTGCCAAATATTTATATCATTGTATTACGTTGCATACATAATGTAATAGTTTTTCCGCCATATTATAAAATTATTTTTTGCCTCATCTGTTTTTTGTTGTTTGTTTTAATATGTTCATTCAATATATTGTTTAATAGAACAAATGTATTAAAATTTAAAACGAACAAATAAAAGTCAAATGAAACCATAAATTTAGTAAAAACTATTTTGTTACATAACTACATTTATTTTGAGAAATATTCTTATGATCGAACATCTATCTTCGACACAGAAAATGCCCATCTTTCTATAAAAATATTACTAAAATATTTCTACTAAGATTTTAGTGAATATAGAATGATTTAATCATGTGCTTATAAAAACATAAATGGCTAACTATATTACATACTTCAGCTAATTAGCTACGTAAAGATTATTTTAAAAATGGAAAAGTACTTAAGCAAATAATATTATCAATAAGTGTAGTGCAAAAGATAGCTTATCAGTAGACACAGCACAACAACATTGTATGCAGTTTGGTTTGTTTACATTCGATAACATAATTATATAATTTGATGCATTGAATTGTGTCAAGAAGTATAACTGTGATGAATAGAAGGCTATTATCCCAACCTCACCCTTAAGGTTAAAATTTTCTGTTCCTATTTTATTGGCTACTCATTATGAGCAAAAACTTTGTGGTTTTAAAATTTAATAATAGAGTTTTATTTTTACGGATAGAGAATGTGCCATGTTCTTACTATTCATTTTATAATAGGAAAATGTTCTTTTACAAGACATATTTTCAATTGATATAGCTTAAAATTTGTACATGATCTATACGTGAAGAACTCCAGATATTAAAATGTTTATAGATCCCTAACTAACATACACTACATTAAATAATGATTTACCTGTAACACTTGTGTGTTCTCCTCAGGATTTGCATCAATCCTTCCCAACTCTTCGAAAAAATCGTGACTCTGAACACTTTCTGTTGGCTGCATTTTTTTTAACTTAAAATATATTGACCAGTGTGCCGCACCCTTACAGTACCATACGCTGACACACCTCCTTTTGACCAGGTCATGAGGTTTACTATCCTGAGCGGCCTGTTGTGCTACTTTTTTAATAAACTCATCATGTGTATGGTACAGAGCTCGAATCACCCTCTGGCGTAGACCATATGCTCTGAAAGTGTCAATCTGCAACTTCTCCGGCAGTTTAGGATGCTTTTCGCAATACCTTCTGTATATCCCCCGCCAAAACGATTCACACCTAGTGATGAAGTATGTTGCTCTGTTTATCCCAGCAAAATTACCAATATCATCCGGTTTTATAAACTGTGATATCCAGTACCAAATGATTTCAGGGTAGACATTACCCGGTCTTTCATCAATGTTGTCCTCACATTTTGAGTTGTTACGCTTCTTCTTGTAAACAATGTTTTTAGTGCCATCTTCATTGATCTCTTCTACAATGTCAAGATCGTTGTCAGCAATCTGATCCCAGGTAACTTCAGTGGTGGACTTCTTTACTCTAGCCACAGGCTTAGGTGCATTGGCACTGTCGTTTATTGTGAAGTCTGGAATTAATCACAATAAGCATATAAAGACTAGACATTGAATTAAATGCAGTATGAAATATCAAAATATGTCAAGTATGCACCAAAAATGAATAAAATTTGCACAATCCAACCATTATTTACATTAGAGCATTTATATTTATTTTCACAATAACCAATTGAAATTTTCATGACAAAATACAATTAAATAATATTTTACTTAAAAATGTATCCCTTAATAGGGTAATAATTAGGCTAAATATTACTGCATTATATCAACTGGTTGGAAAGTACTTGAAATTGAGTGCCATTTTTGCACAAACCCCTTCAAATAGGATTTGGCCAGTGCCACTTACAACTATTATAGCATACATTAATCTGTACGATATATTTAAATGTCAACAATGACATTTATATCTATGATGCTGGTGTAAAATGAACAGCAACAACTTGTGTATATTTATAACTTAATAAACATACAAACATTCATTTATTTGAGCTAATCTTATAAGAACAAAATAGGAAAGATATTTGGTAAGTGTTTTCAAACAGTGCGCCAGGCTGATATTACACATGAATCAACAGCCAAAATTATTGGAGGGAATCTATAACTCTTGTACATAATCTATAAAGTAATATGACGCAATAAGTAATCCATTTAAAAAAACTCCAAATACGATTAGGTTATTATATCTTGTGAGTGGTTAAACTATGTTTAATACATATACGTATAGTATAAACACAAAGTTATAGGTTATTCAGAGAAATATCAGAATCTCGTTTTGCAATTGGTTTATAAAAATATATAGATTATTAGTGTCCTCACTTACCTCTTGGTATATTCTTTTTTTGCCCCTTTTTCTTCGGCATTTAATCACTTTTCGGACTATAAAGCCGGAAAAAATTCGATATCCAGTCTGCATTCAAAGTTTTCAACGTTTTACACTTTTTCCAATGTGCATCAGCGTCAAGCTATCTTATAAACTACAAAATATATAGAGCACTAAAAGTTTAAATTCAATAAGTCGGGATATTGATTTTCTAATTGCTGTTTTTATTTTTTGCTATATTTATACGATTTCTTTTTCGCCAACAAAATGTAGAAAATGTCAAAGTTTTTATTGACAAATACAGTGTGACTGTGTCAAAAGTAAAGTCAGATATTCCCGAACGAATTTCTATTTTCTAACATAGCAATCAAATATAAATATTATTATAAATACCTAGAATATCCAAAAAAACAAGACATAATACATTTTATTTATTACTCCTTTTAATCTTTTGATCTTATTATTTGTATTGTCCATGTCAAAGTCCATGTCATATAATATTTTTTAGCGTAACAGTCTTTGTAAATTTCATTCACAGGATTTTAGCGTCATCTATTGACATAAGCTGTAATCGGCGGAACGGCTATCACAGTCAAAGAATAAGTCTAAGGATCTTGTAACTATTCATGGTAAAGTATTACACCTATTCCGCATAAAATACAATATTATAATATTATTCAATTTTATTTTACTTAGCGCGTGTCAATGCGTGAAGAAGCGCGTGTAAATATGTTACATGTTTTAAAAGACCATTAAAGTAACTTCCTTCTACTTATACCTACCTACTGTAAGATTGTATTATCCTTACCACATTGGCCAAAATACACACAATAAGTTGATAGAGTTGGATTAAACTCGATAGAGTGGTGAAATAGCGCATTTAAGAAATAATAAACAATTAAACATTGATTTTTATATATAACATGAATAGTTAGAAAAATCGATGACAATTATTAAAATATCCTGATGAAATGTAAATTTAGTTTAATACCTTTGTTTAATTGAATATAAAAGAATTACATTGTAGGTGATATGTCCGTGATAATATGAATTTTTCTGAAGCTAGTAAGTAAGTATATTTATGTAATATTTTCTGTAAAAGACCATAACCACAATATATTCTGTTTATGAAGAGATCTTCGTAAACCCTTCAACATTCATGCACATCAATATTTTTTGAAGTAGTTAAACTTAATCTACAAATACTCTTAGATTATTGAATTATATAATATCTTATCCGAGAATCAAATTGTACGTATTATAACTACGAATAAATTAAGCCTCGTTGAGACTAAACAATTTTCAAGCTACGCACGTGTTATTCTTAAAAGGACATAAAAACGATGCACTGGTTGAATATGCGCAAATATGAGGTAATTTTCGCCCGCGATGACAGAAAATACGCGCCTAGCGTTAACAACAAACGTATTTAGCCTTTAACAGATATTTAATAAAAAATGTACCATCTTCGAGAAAAATATCATCAAGGAAATAGTCATAGTTGGCGAGAAAGTTGCTGAAACGATTCTTATATGACATAATTGCATACACGTTTTTAGTTCCCGACTACGTCTAAATAGCATAATTATTGTTATCAATAATTGCATCGTCTAAATGAGGCTATGATATAATTTAAGTCTGTCCGCAAATGCATTTTATTCAATAATCTATTTTAATATATAAATCTAAAACCTTGTTTGAATGCGTTAATTTCCTATAAGCTACATTTACTTTAGGAAAATAATTACCCCAGAAAAACTTTATCGCGTGGGTGAAGCCGCAGCCAAGAGCTAGTTGTAAATAAAATAAAATGTATGTTTGATTATAATGATGCCCTAGAAGTACAAGTTACCTATTTGCATGTCTCTGAAATATACGACTATTTATTCTTTGATGTGAGTGACGTTCCATTCCAAGATGGCAGACATGCCGCTTGAGCCATGATAGTATGGAATCGTAGGAGTGCGATTTTTAGGTGTGTCTTTCTAAATATCGAAATAGAATGTCTCCCGAATTCTTGACTAAAGTCTTATACGAATGTTGTTACGATGTGAAACTGCTTCCGCGCGTTACGTGCGTTAGATTTAGGTAACGTTTGTGCCGGAACATATGTAATAATCAGTGATCGAAATTGTATTTTCGGTGTGTCGTGTACGATAAGTATTCTGGTTTGATGTTAAATTAAAATGTGGAATATGATGTGCGACGTGATGCCCACGATATCCGAGGACAGTATCAGCCAGCGGAGTTCGCAGCTATCCGGCGAGGATGCGAACTTCGAACAGCTTATGGTGTCTATGCTGGACGAGAGGGACAAGCTGGTGGAGAGCCTGCGGGAGACGCAGGAGCGGCTCGGCGACTCGGAGCTGCGGCTCAAGGAGGTGGAGAAGGAGCGCGACTCGCTGCAGAGACAGATCGCCGCCAACCTGCCCCAGGTCAGTGCCCACTACCCACTACTGCAAAGCTCACCCTGTCCTTAGTTTTAGCTTGTCGCGACTAGCGTTTGTAAACTGCGAGTCTTATTAAATAAGACAATGCATCCTTCTCCTGTGTGTACATATGTGTATATGTACTAATTAGGATGCATATTATATTTTAAAGTTATGTAAAAAATTATATAGTAAATTTACGAAACTAAAACATAGATAGTATTCCCTATGAAAATACGAAATTCTCCTGAAGTTATTTGATTTGACAAATATTTTAATTGGCTCTCTACTGTATAAAGTGTTGATTTATTATTTGATTAGCATTTAGAAGTAGCTATTACATTGTAGATTATATTTATTAGACAATACATATTTGGAGCTTTAAATGCTTATTTTAGACTTAATGAATATTAATTTATGTTTGTACTTATGAATAATTTGGGCTAAAACTGATGTAAAGATATATAGGTGTATATTTATGAATATAAAATTTGAAATGACACTAAAAACTTTAAATAAAGCCATTTTTTATATGTTTTTGTAAATTATATTTTAATTTTTCATGTTTGTATGAATAAAATCAGTAATTGGTTAATAATGGTTTTGCCTATGTTGTTCATATATGTATGGCAATTTATTGATATAAAATTAATGTTTTTTTCTTAGAATCTATCTTCAATATCGTTCTGGTATCTGTAACTATAAATTATATCTTTTGTTTCTTATTTTACAACTCATATATAGAATATCAAAAATATGAATTCTTTACATTTATTCAATAATTAATAGTATACATTTATCAGAAAAATAGCCAAAATAATTTAAATATATTCAAACAATGTCATAACTCATAAACCATTCATTGTCTCTGAATTGACAGAACTAACTAACATGTTATTACTGTAACATAATTTTGTTTATATTTACATAACACAAAATGGTTCATTTAGATTAAGTAATATTGTACACAGAATTACTACATCCATTGTTGTGTAACCTATTCTGGTGGATTGTACTGAGAAATGATCAAAGGATCCATTGACAGTATTTGTGTGGTGTGGACCACACAATGTGTTTGTCATGCATCGTCTCACATTATTGGGCAATATTGATTGCAAACCATATGCTGGGTGGGATATGTTTGATATTCGTTTTTACCACACATTTCCATTTAAATGAATCAACTCAACAAGAAAGTGTTTTAGCTCAATATTAATTGTTTTTCGTTTATATTTATTAAGTTTTATTTGGAGGGCCAGACAACATTCATGAATATAAAAATTATTATTCTTGTAGGCTCAGATACACTTTTTTAACATCTAATTAGATTCGGTAGAAATACAAACTTAGTCAAATCTGCTAGTATATTTTATTAAAAACTGAAGAATTTTCCTATAACAATTTCACACGAATCTCATTAAAACAAATAATCTTAACTGCTATTAAGATGAGATAAATTGAATATATTTTAAACCAGTCTTGGTAATTACAATTGTAATGCGTTAGACGGTAATATTAAATGACTGGGTCAAGGGAACCATTGCAAATAATGCTCAGCCAATGGAACGCAATGGCGAAACATATTTAATATTGCTTGATTACTACAAGTATTTGGTACATAATTGTAAAAAATGTGTTAGAATATGTTTTAATTTTTTAAACATGTTGTATGACCTTCAGTGTTGGTTTATCTTTTGTTTTAACTGGTGGAATGCTAGTTTGTGTTTAAACAATGTAAAGGTAGATAAATAAAATCATTGTTTGTCAGGTTTAGTTTAAAATATTTTTTTATTCTTTCAGTTAAATATAATTTTTTTATATTGTAATAATTTGCTGAATATGTAAATTAATTTTAGTATACTATTATACACAATAGTATCATGAATAGTACTGATGTCAATTAATTATATAAAACATTATATTATCAATAGATAACTTCCGATCACATGACTCAGTGTAGAGCATTCAAAGTGGACCATTTACTTGGATATGGGCTATTTAGGTCTAATACGGGTAATGTGTTGTTCCTGCTGCATTAACAGAAATGGTATCAATTTATATGAAACATAATATATTCTACAGCAGAAAATTATCTAGAAAGAGTGTGTATACATAACAAGTAGTGCTTTAGAAAATTATTCACCTAAAAATGAAATTGTTACTCATATTTTGATCATATCCAGGCATATATTATATTAATTATATCGGAAGCAGCTTAAAATTATTAAAACTCAAAATTTGTCTCATCAATTGTTTAGTTATAATATTTTTTATGGCAACATTTCATGATGAAATTTTTACTTTCTTATAATAAAATATCTACTTTCATTCTCTAGCTCCTATTTATATAATTCTATCATAGTCTATTAAGTGTACTGTAAATATTATGACAATAAGCATAATATGTATGTTATAAGTAACAAATATTGTGAACTTGTGTGGTATTTAAAATTCAGAAATTCCCCCTTACCACATTTTTAATCAGTTTTATAATTATTTACTGTTTTAACGCTATCTTTGCTGAATCCAACAGTTTAAGAGTTAAACAAACAAAAGAGATAATAAAATGTTTGTAGGTAAGGAATATTGCTTGTATAATTAAAGCTTTACTCTCAAGCTCTGTAGTACATTTTACAGTATAATATCATAATAACCACAGATTTTAACCTCTAAAACAAACTGAAATCCCAAGTGTAAGTTTTAATTAGCAAGCAAAGAAAATTTTGTGAGCATAGTCATTTTTACACTTTTAAGGTTTTAAGTGTTTTCCACAAAAGCCTTTTTGCCTTATTACAAGTTTTAAAGTCTATACAAAGAATATAAGCTGTATGTTTATAGTATTTAGTATTCAAATCAACAATTGTGTGGCTTGAATTAATTACATTACATTCTACACCCTAAGTAGTTGACCACATTGCTTTTGCTTCATTCAATTAATTAACATAAAATTATAAAAAATCTTCATTCATGCATAATCTTGACTTTATCATTATGCTTTACTTTCAGTAATCTTCACGCATTATAGATTTAAGATACAAGGTGCATTTTGTTTCCTTATCACCTGCAGTTATCGTGCATTTCTTGGGAATGTTATCTAGTGTTTTATAGCGTCGCGGCACAATTCCAAATAGGGGGGTTCGTCCCCAAATTTGGGGGCAAAAGGGAAATTTAGGGGATACATCATGTTTATTGGGACTTTTGGGGATAAGAAATTAACCTTCTCAGAGGGGAAATACATTGTATAAATCCAAGTTATTGTTGGTTCAGCACACATTTTTGGTGAGTTTTTCTCGCTTATCCCTATATTCTGAAGCAAATTTAATTCGTATGGGGGCATTACAAAGCAGATATCTAGCAACACTTGGTCGCGGTATGCGTGCGGCGCGGCGTGCGGTGTATCGCGCAAGTAAGATTCAACACATCAGCATTGTTATCGGCCGAGTTATGTCACATTCACACGACCCACTCGAGTGGACCGCGTTATGTATGAATGAGTCAGTTGTTTTTGCTTTTTGATTTGCTCTATATATTTATACGCGGAGATAAAACACCTCATCCTTTTTAAAGGCCATTGCGCGCATGGAGGAGTTTGATTTAGTATTATTAAAGTTCATATGCAGAAAAATAAACTTTATGTATAATACAAATATATTAAACCCAACGTTCGAATTTCGCCCATTAGACGACTGCCAGTTTTGATATTTTTTACAATTGACACGTTTTATTTCCTGTCTTTATTTGTATTTTTAATAATCGCCATATCGGACTTCAAGAACGAATGTAATAATAATAATAATATTAAACGTACTTCTGCTCTCTGCAATCCGCTTTCACTAGCACTTGTCACCCTTGCATACATATTGTGTACAATAATAAAATATTTGGTATTGCGAAAATATTTGTCCGCTTCCGCTTAAAATTATGAGTTTGTTAAATCAACGTAAACAAATCCATACAAATATTACAACTTTACATTTCATCATTGAAAATGAACACTTACTCGCAAAACATTGTTAAGCAGATATTTAAGGTAAATCAATGATGTATTTTTCTCTCTTTCAAATAACTCGAGTATTAAAAAACCTTGATTAGAGTTACTGTGGAATGTAAAGTGACTTGAGTATATCGCCACAACTCCAGAGATTACGTTGTGTGCAGGTTAAAACAATGGAGATCGGTTCTTGGCCATGTTCCATCTTTATAAGATTCATCATCTTTAAGATAACCAGAAGTCGTCGAAGTGACCTCGTCTCGGTCGACCCTTGTTAATCAATTATACACTTAAACGTTGGTTCCTCACGGTATAATCTCGTCCGTTCCCATCAGCCGACTGAATGCCCGTGAACTTGCCGATCGTCTCCTTTGCCTTTCGTTTACAAATAAAGATTAATGGATGCTATCAATTATTATTTAACATGTGTAACACGTTAGCTATGTTTGTTGACGTGTTGATGATGCTACATGTGAAATGAGTATGTAATAGGCGATATAGCGACACAACAGTGAGGTTTTAACAAAAATCGCACTTATATTTATAAGGTTACGTTTGAAAAAAACTACATGTAGCTCACAACATTAGGTGTTACTTCTTATAAGGGAAAAAAATTAGAATCGGTCCAGTAGTTTCAGAGATTAGCGCGTTTATGACAAGACCACAGCTTCGTGTAATAATATATGTTTAGGGAATGTCGGCAGAGATCACAATATGTACGATATATGTATAGGTAAGTGATAGACTTGACACGCCATAAAACTTCACGTTACTTTGTGCATAGGATGTTAAACCTTCTAGTACACTGGCTACCAAGTCCTTTACAACAACAATGCATACAAACTCTTGCTTGGCGATAAGAATAGACATTTCCATGATACCTATGAGACGGAGTCCGCTGAGGGACGTACCACGTATAAACGTTCGTTTATGTTTGTAAAGCTGACACAATGTTTGAGATTAATGAGCCACTCACAACCGATTCTGGATTGCACTAGCCGCCACTTAAACGTAATAGCTTTCTGCATAATTAGTTTATCAATTTTATGAGTGGTGTTCGTAGTTTAGTGACCGATGGGCAAGCGATGTTCTATTCTTCCTATGCTATGGTTTGAGATCGGGTAATGTTTGATTAAGCTCTTGGAATCATAGTAACTATGTCATATAACCAAAAAATGGCCCGGACTTTGACTTAAGATATTAGGTTGGATAAAGGATATAATAAGTTCCTGGATGGTATCAGGGATTGGAAAAGATTTTCTGCCACCCAATACCCAAATCCGACTCTATTCTTCTATTCTATTAAATAAAGCTGAAGAGTTTGTTTGAGCGTGTTAATCTCAGGAACTACTGGTTCGAATTTAAAAACTCTTTTAGTGTTGGATAGCCCATTTATCGAGAAAGGCTATCGGCTATACAACATCACACTATGACCAATGGGAGCGGAGCATCAATGAATATCGCAAAAACGGGGAAATCTTATTCTTTTAAGAGCTTCTGTTACGTGCACTGGTAAACGGTTAAAATTACACAACAGTGTTGTACGACGAAATTGTTCCTCTTAAATAAAAAAAAATATTATACTGTAGAACCCCAATCCCAACTCTGTCTGCCTGTTTTTACACGATAGACTAAAAACTACTAAAACGGATTTCGATGAAATTGGGTAAAGAGATATTTGGAGTTAGAGCCCCTGGGAAGGACATACGCTACTTTCTAACCCGAGAAAATATATAGCGAGATTTTTATCCCGAAAACTCTTCCACGCGGGCGAAGCCGCCAGCAAAACCTAGTGTGCTATATTAACCTACAAAAGTTTGTCTCGATGCAGTTATGAAACCTACCTAGGACTGGTATACCATTGGAAGCAGTAAGCGGCAAGTATACTCATTGCATACGCGCTTAGTGCTTGCCCTTTCGAGGATACAGGCATCACCATACACTTGGTAGATAATAGATATATTAAATG
Source organism: Manduca sexta (assembly GCF_014839805.1). NCBI lineage: Eukaryota > Metazoa > Arthropoda > Insecta > Lepidoptera > Sphingidae > Manduca > Manduca sexta. Next base: position 14,923 of record NW_023594051.1, read on the forward strand.
CAACTTATTACAACACTGTTAGAATTACACCAAATATTTAAATAAGATCTACAATTATTTTCGCATTAAACGCTGACACAGCTATTTGCGATATTGGGACGGTCCGCTGCGGCATTTCACCAGACGTTATTATTGGATTATTGACCTAACTACAGAACGTTGTCCTCTGTTAACTTAAATAGGGATTGGTAAATCCGAAAATACGAAATCCAAATAGGTCGCACAGTTCTGGAGTTGTTTCGGGAATGATACGCTCGATTTGGACTCTGGTGGTTTTATGTAATATGGTTAAATATAGGTGTTAAGTATCCGTAATGAAAGTTCGTTTCGCTAGTGCCGCATTGCCTATTTCAAGCAGCGTTTTGGAAGTGTTGGTATTCATGTTTGAAAACACTGTTGGGAGTTTTATAATATCTAACTCAGGATGAAGATACGCACATTTATGCTATGCAATTACGATGCGAGGGTCGAGGTGGCACTCTGTTTGTAGACAGTCTAGTATTATAAAGAGAACGACCAGTTCGTTTCGTCAATAAATTTCTTAAAAATACTTTTCTGGTAAATAATATCATACCTTATTTATAGAGTTGTCGCGTCTCAATTTTAGCTAAGTTTAGCATAAATAGTCTATTCCAATCCATAGCCAGATATTGGTCCCGCCAATATCAAGTCACTGAGCCCGCTCGCTCCGCTCGTCTCATTTAGTTACGACCAATCGGATCTCGCGGGTCATCGCTTCATCTGCCCGCCGGTCACAGTGAGGACATCCTACACCGTCTTCCGAAGCTGTGTTCCTTCTAACACGTGTAGATTAAGGAGTTACTAAAAAAAACTAGGATCACGATGCAATATAGTTTCATAAAGCCAGTTGTTCTAGAAAGTATAATTACAGGATATTGTGAAACTAAATGATGTCTGAGGGCGACGAATATAGTCCACTTATAGTATAATGCAGTATTCTACACATATTTTAATATTCTATCAGGTGGTGATTATTTGCCAGACTTGAGACTTAACATCTAAGTGTCATCATCATCTTAAGCATCTTGTTTGCTCATCTCGTCAATAATTTGTATACAAAAGACCAACATATATTATTTAGCAGTTGGCATAAAGTTCTTCATGGCCGTCAAAATTAATTTCATCCATCAATCTCAATAACTCACTCAGCGGTAGCAGCCACTAACTACAACTGCATTCCATTTCGTAATATTGTGATGCCTTTAATACTCATCATAAATATATTTAAATATTCAGTTGATTTATATTATCAATGGTCCAATACTATACTTTATAGATAGATACAAAACATAACTCACTGTTCCCAAACAGTATTTTAAAATTAGTGAACTAATTCATCACCATATTGGTTATAAATCTCAGTTCGTATTCACGCGTTTTTTCAATCATTATCTCTCAAGATCTCTGCAAGGTTACTGCTCCAAGTATACTACCACTAGATCGAAGTATTTTAACAGAATTGATGAACTCATGTTATTTATGTTCATGTTCTAGGTTTACTACGGTCGTTTATAAAACATTACCAAGAAACGCCAGTTACGCGCTAAATGAGGTTTTGATACTTGTAGATAAATTCACAACATTCACATAATGAGCAGCGCTGTGTTCCTCGAGATGCGCCATTGCGAATTGATTAAATTGAGAAGTGGTATCTGCGATCATTTGACGCTATATTAAAAAGTTATCTTATTACTTCGTCGGATGGTGAAAGTGGTGGAAAACTCGCCAGAGTAGCTCATTTTGCGCAGTAGTAGGATCAGTTGGTGTATACAAAATACAAAAAATCGAATTTGGATGCCATTCGAATTTTCGCTGGTCGCAATCATATTTCGTCTGAAAGTATTTTAGCATCACATGCAGTGTAAACTCTATGTGAGTTGTGCAATATTAGGTTAAAATAAATGTAACTGCGAACTGTGATATTCTAAATATGTGTTTTTTACTGGTGGTAGGTTTCTCATATGTGACAGTCCGCCTGGGTAGGCATCACAGCAAAATCTATTTCTGCCGCCAAGCAGCGGTGTGTAGTCACTTTTATGTTTCGGTTTGAAGAACATTGTAGCCAGTGCAACTACTGGACATAAGACTTAAAATCTCATGTCTCAGGATGGCAAGCGAAGTGCAATCCCAAACTATACTTTGTAATTCAAGGTGTTTGATGGTGTTTGTACTGTTTATGGGTGGCCGTTTCGCTAACCATCAGGCGAACGGCAAGCTCGTCTCGTCATGTTAAGCTATAAGAAAAAAAACCAGTAGGGTCAATGAGATGTCAGCACATAAAATTTATTATTCTGCTGGCCGAACAGTTAAGCCCAGTAACTGTA
>NW_023594052.1:0-17261 GCF_014839805.1 Manduca sexta
GCGGCGTGCGGTCAGACGAACCCGCACAGATCGCCGGCGGCCTTGTAAAGTGACTGGCTCTCTTATCTCTTAATATGTCATTGCATTAATGATTTAATGCCGCCTTAAATGTGTGGGATCCCGTTTGAAGTGCAATTTGCAATTCTAAAGAAACTCTGGTTATGCGGCCCTGTGGAATGCTCTTTGTGTTACTCCAAATATTATGTTTGTGTATAATAGTAGTTTTATTTGCTACTGTTTAACGGAGACATATACTAGAATGTTAAGGCTTTCGTTCGGTTAGCTTAGGGCAATTTGATGACTTTATATTACCTTTGCCCATGGAATATTTATAGGAGACGACAGGTTTTATTTTGACTTGATACAACGTCCTTCAAGACGTAGACGCTCACTGCTTAGCTGCGGATATAGACGAAACGACGATAACTATCCATATAACATCTCGAATACGAACACCTACAATATAGTGTTAGACAATGATCCAAAGCGTGCATAGGTTAGGTTATACGTGCGCGTGCGCAGACTAGGAAGTGTATAACACGCGCGCGTTCCGCACACGGCACGTAACACGATCGTTGTTACGTAACATGACGCGCTGAAACGAAACGCTGTAAATCTATAATCATTTCACTTGCATTTTGTAATATAAAATAGGAAAGTTGCAACCTGCAGCGTGATGTAACGTGTCTTCGCTTCGGTGATGAGTGATCAGTGCATATTATATAGACTGTGCTGAGCTGGAAGTCTATACATTAAAAAATAAAAAAATAATAATCAAATAGCCTTTAGTTACCAGTGTACAGCAATAATTCACATTAAAAAGAAAAAAATAATAATTTTAGAGTTATTCTTAAAATTAGTTATATATAGCATAATTCATAACAAAGTATAAAACAAAGTCTATGTACAATTTTTTGTTTTACTTTTTTTCTTTATAATGTTATTGGTTATCAAATAGAAATAGATTTGCTTTAGTGGGTAGTCCATTTCTGGACATAGGCCTCCTCTATTTTTCGCCATTCCTCTCTGTGTTGTGTGGTTCGTGTATATTAATAGATGAAGTAAAATCTGTGGACCTTTTAAGCACATTTCGCGCATACGGGAGTGATATAGAGGACTATAGAAAAATAATTATGTATAATTTGTATTTGGCGGTCGAATTTCGGCCACGGGACGACTATCAGTTTTATTATTTTTAAATGTGCCCCTCACCTACGCAGCCTTTCGTTAAGGTTCTTTTCGGACGAAATATGGCGCAGGTTTTGTGACAATTTGTAATACACCCTTATCGCGTTAACAACCATTGAAATTGGCATATAGAATAACTATTCCCCACTAATTTCAGAAAATTAACATAATATGCCCGTGTTGCGAATTTTCAATGTCATGGAGGACAAGGCTTATTTGTATATAATTTTCATAGGTTTACGTAATCATTGAAGTATTATTCGTCCAAATACTTTTCATTATGTGAGGACGTGAGTCTTTAGATATTTCAGGTGGGAAGGTATAATTTCTAATTCCAGGTAGGTACAACTCAAAAATAATTTTGAATTGTCTGACTTCTATCTACAAACAGTAGTGTGTAGCCATGGTTGTGTTCCGGTTTGAAGGACATTGTAGCCATTGTAACTACTGGACATAATAAGACTTAACACCTCATGTTTCAGGATTGCGAGCATAGTGGAATACTAAACAATACTTTGTATTTTAAGGTTTTGGATGGTGGTCTATTTTTTATGGGTGGTCGTATCACTTACCATCAGGCGAACGGCAAGCTCGTCTCGTCAATTAAAGCAATAAAAACCTGTAGCTGGAACTCTTAACTCTATACAAGAACAATGACGCGATTAAGTAATTAAATATAGACAACGGCTCATTATTTTCGTTCCCGAACAGGGAAGTGTGCGCACAGGGTTAAGTTCACGGTCGTGAATACCCTCTATTTTAATGCATTGTGGACGGATTATCACCCATCTCTTTCCTCGCGTTGCAATTTATAAGCCAGAAAGAGAGGAACTGTATGTTTAGTATCGGATCATGGACATGAAATGTTTATTACAAGTCGTTTCTGTTAGCAAGTTAATGTGTTTAACTCAAAAGATGGGTGGATTGATAATGAAATACAATGAATGTTGTGTTCTAACAGTTTCATAATAAGGACATTATTACAGCTGTATACAAGCTACGATTCTATATATTCGTACGATTAAATAAATATATATATAGGACTTATATGATTGATTGATTTGATATCCCCCTTAGCTGAATTCCGACCACGTCGGTCAGTCACAACAAAAAACATCAGTCATGTACGCAGAAGGTATAGTGCACAAGTGTGTTTTCACTTTCATAGTACGGTGAGACGGCAATTCGACATGAGTGGAGAGAGATCAGGCCTTATATGTAGTGTTTATTAGTTTATTTTGTGAATCCATATTTGATGTTATTTTTCTTTGTTTATAACATTGAGTTTGATCACTTCATGAACGGCGTATTTATATCCTTACCTTTTTTGTAATCTTTTCTTAATATTGAACAATTATAATATTTTTATTACTAGGTACTGTTACTGTTTCTAACCCTCTGCCTTTATAATGTAACCCTGGCGTACTGTGCCGAGAGAGTAAACTACAAATAAAGCCTCCGTACACGCCCAAAATGTTATCAACATTCCAGTGCGGTGTAAAATGGGAAACTATTCGCTAAAAGCAACTGCTTTTAGATACTTGTTACGCTATTTTGATTCTCGCGGTAAACGTTTTAAGGTCGTTTTTATGTTACAAGTGTTCAGTAGTTATTAAATACATTGCTATGAGCAATACCCCATAAAATGGACCATAGTGAACTAACAAAGCGGCCGTTTGGCCAATACCTGTGTCTTATCTGCAGGTCTAGTGTACATTCTTTATGCGCATGAGCCGCATGATTATTCTATCTCTCGCACTTCAGTGCCCATATTCACTTGATAGTAAAAGGAATCCCTTTCAAGTCCACCTTACTGTATGATAGTAAAGCGTATGGAGAGAATAAGGCCCCTGTCTGACAAATTAGATGTCGTGAGCCACGTTATTCGTTTAATTCCGTAAATTGACACATGCGGTGTCATTACTCCTTGTTTCTTAACGAACATAAATTATAATGAGCGGGAGTCAGTTTTATCCTTTGACATGGTTGGACATAACTAACTCCGGCGGTAATGAGGGTAGATTTTTTTATATTGGTTATTAATTTTACTCATAGCAGTGATTAATTCGAATACGAATATCCATCATTCGCGAATATATGTTCAGTTACATTACTAATTCTATTTAATTTTTTTACAAAGTGAACTCTTGGCCGCTGCATTGCGGATTAAAGCGTAAATCTCCAGTAGTTTTCTATGTATTACAGTTGTCTAATTATTCGTCTAATAAATAGTGGAGAGCATGAGGTCGTCTTTGTGCCGTAAATAGCTCGCAGCTCCCTCTGCGGTTATCTTCATACAGGGCCGCCTGCAGGGCCGCGGCTTTGTATAATAGGTACTTCCACAGTACTCGTAAAAGAAATGTTTTTTTTTTCTCACAAGTATATATATTAGCTACTTTTAACTAAATGAGAAATTAAATGTAACTTTCTTGTATTATATACTGTCTGCTTTATACCTTTGCACTGATTTTGAAGAGAAACACTATATTTTCTTGTCACGTGTTAGTCTTTGGTTGACAACGAGATTGATGTCCTGTTTCCTGTAGCTAGTCTAGTCAGAAGCACTACTGCGTCTTCATATTTCGTTGCAGAGATTTATCAATCCTCCTCATACTAGCGTCTAAACAGATCCAATTAGAAATTTGAGAAAGTCGCCATAAAAATAATATTACGACACAAAAAGGCATTTAAATTTTAAAATGCTTGTTACAAGAACGCGTTGTTAAAATGGATCATCAAAGCGGAACGTACGCTTATTAAGTTTGCGAAAATAAGTAAGGCATTATATTAACTAGCTTTTGCTCGTGTCTTTGCTCGCGTGACGAGATTACGCTGGCTCGTAATCATCTTCCATGAGACAATAAAAATAGTATAGCTACGTACAGGTTATATTATGCATATAGTCTTGAATCATCGAATTTAGAGCATCGACAGTATTATCATTGTGTTGTGTGCAAAACGTCTAATCAATTGAGGTTATTCTATTCTTTAGTATTGATGTGTGATGTCACATTACAGGAAAATTAGTTCTTGAAGTATTTCGGCCACGATTTATTTTGCGTCATGAGAAAATTTCTAGTTCCACAACGTTGATTAGCGGATTAGTTCGGCAAGAGATTCCTCCTTCGTCTCCGCTGGACACAAGTAAATTAAAGGCTTAATAAAATAATTATATATTTCCAATCATAATTAATTCGATGACCGTATTTTGTTTCGATTTAAAGAACATTTTAGCTAATTACGTGGACATGAGACTTAGCTTGACGTATTGTCTCAAAGTAATGAGGTCAGTTATACTGCCATCCTTTTAATTCAGAGTTCTAAGTTCACTGTTTATGGCCAGTCGCAACACTTACAACCAGGCGGACTGGTTGCTATTAGTTACAAAAAAATACCGCGTTCCTGGCAGTGGTACCCCTAGCCGTGGTACTGAGTTACCACCGGATGACCTGTTTGTCATCTGCGAATAAAATACCATTGAATGTTTGCATTCGCCATGAAATTACGCAATACCGTAATGGCGAATAATGATTGTGACCTCAGGAGTTAATGTATTAACCTATAGTATGGCACTGGCTACCCTACGGCCCATAAACATTATGTCAATAAATAACTTACTATTTATATTGATGCTTTAAATAAAAACTTCTGTGTTGCTTTTCGCTCATTAAAGAAACGACATATAAGTTTTATTTGTATGTGATAATAAAGTATAATATAATATAGCAGTGGCGAAAAGTCCATATCACCCGATTCCTACCGGCTTCCCTTTCGTAATTTATGTAAAATCTTATTATCATTAGAAAGCATTTACAGACCGCATTTATGTATATTAGTGCTTAAATTACGTAGTGACGGGTTTCCTTTTCGGAAAATTTCAATCTTCGCCTTTCACCCACCTCTTTAGGATAACGTGAGTTGGAATTTTACCATCGATATTATTGCAGAGAAGTTTCAAGGTTAATCACTCACACACAATATCTGGCATTCATCTGCAAGGTATGCAGAGGCGCAACCAGGGCACCCAAATTTCGCCTATTGTGTTCCGTCCCATGATATGTTAGGGGGGCGAGCATGTCGCCATATATGGCACAAATTCCAGACTCTAGGCTGATACTGAGTGGAAAAACCCATATATCTCTTTGCCCGACTCGGGATTCGAACCCAGGACCTTAGAGCGCTTTCCTACCGCGCATGCAGTATAATTACTCCACTCAGGCAGTCAGATACGGTCAGTTTTTCAAGTTCAATCATAGCTTCTATTACAGGTCAAAAGAGCGATAATTAACAGATACACTGTTCTGAATTAACATTATCTTTGATGTCGGCCGCTCCCTGTCGCCTGTTGATACAGCACGCTAACGGTGCAGTAAAATTAACTCACGGTTTAATTATAGACGAGGTGTTACGATCCCTAAACGATCTTAATGGGTGCCCGGCCCAACCTAATTTGTTTACGGCGCACTGAATTAGCACCCTGCAAACCGCCAGAGTCGGCGGTTGGACGTTTTAAACGGTGTTGTGAGCGTTTTTTGTACCGCTCGATTTTATTACTGCTCTTTTAGTGTTTGTTATTTGGTTGAATATATTCTTTCATCTTTTGTATTAATAGGTTTGGATAATCGACATCCTGGTTCAATTGAATTGTTTAGACTTGTGGGAATAGGCAGCGTCGTATATTTTTATACAATTTTGCTTTTTGAGCAAATGTCCGATATATAATAATAAGCCCTATATAATATGCTTTCTCACTGCTGGGCACAGGCCTCCTCTGCTACTGAGCGGGATTAGGCGTTAGTCCATCACGCTGGCCTACTGCGGATTGACAGATTTCACTTACCTTCAAAATTCTTATAGAGAAAAATATCAGATATGCCTACAAAAGTTTGCCAAGCGGCAATCACAGCTAGTATACTAATGATGTAGGACAATGGACAGAAGTAGATTTTAATAGTAAGGTAATAAGTTCGCCGGAGTGTTAAGCGTTTTTGTATTCTGACACAGCTATGCGCTGTTGAACTCGGCGTTTCTAAAACACTAGTGGAAACTGTAATATAACGTTGGCCCAGTTTATACTCTAAGTACTTTCTCACGTCCCTACAAGTACCTACGCAAAGTTAGGTGGCGAAATATGGGACTCGGTACATTACAACAGAAGTAAATGAACGCCTTAATTTTTTATACTATTTATGCTGTGTATCTTTAGTCATTCGTAAACGAAAATTTTTGTATGAAATTACATACTATCTTCATACAACCGAAGGTTTGGGATATAGGCGTGATGGTATTATGTATATTCATATCAACTGACTGGAGGCCGTCCTTCGACTTTAAATAGTATTATTAAACCGACTTGTTGAATGTTAATTTGCCCTCCTACGTGATAAAGAATTTGTCGAAAACAATAACCCAATCGACGTACTATTTAAAGTTTCAAATACCCTCTTTGTTGTTTTATTGGCAGACGATTCATAAACATTTTGCCGTTTGAGCACTTTGGTTTATTATTAGAATGTTTGTTTACGAATATAAGTAAAGGTCAGTATTTAACGGCTGACTTCTATAAAAAATTTGTGGATTCCCCGAGACGCGCGGAACAAGCAATCGGTGATACCTGTTGTTTTTTTGGACTAGTTGGACTTATCAGTTACATATTCTATTCAGCCGAGTATGCAGCTGTGTGCATGCGATGTTATATTCCGGTTTGAAGGACTTAGCCAGTGTAATTACTGGGCATTATGAGAGTTAATGGCTTACGTCTCAGATGACGAGCGCAGTGGCACGCAGTACTTGTACTTCAAAATTTTGTATAGTGTTGCTATTGTTTAGGGGTGGTCGTATCGCTTCACAGGCGACTTGCAAGCTCGTTTCGTCATTCAGCAATAAAAAATACGGCAAAGTAGTGAATACTGTTTTCTATTTCGCCAAGGTTTTGTTTGTCTCATAATGAAACGAGTCCACGAGTTTAACACCATATAAGGTGTATTAAACAGGTGACAGTTTACGCGGATAACAAAGTCAAAGTATAATTACTCGACAGGTATTGAATTCAAAACCTCACATTTGAAATACAGATGAGTAATGCGCACTATTGCAAATGTATAATTAAGTGTAAGTAAGTGCCTCTTGTGTATATAACTACATCGGATCTAGCATGCGTTATGAATATCCGATACAAGTACACATTTTAATATGTGAAAACGTGCCATCTACAATGTTGAGAGGAAACCGTATAATGTGAAAAGCAACGGAAATTGCGCCGTCGGGGAAGCGGACGTCGCGAATCAACACATTATTGAAACCGATACCTATATATTGACGATATTAAGAGGTTTATAAGGATGATATTACGCTGAGACATTCACAGTGCATTATAATTTAGAAATTATGAATTTCATTTATGTCTAATGGCTAGTTTGGACAGTGAAACGTTTGGTGTGGAATTCAATTCCGAAGTTGTTCGTTCTAGAAACAACTAAGATTGGATTTAATGTTCAGTAGGTTACTATCATAACCATCTATACATATTATAAACAAAGTCCCTTTTCAATCAGTCAGTACGTTATCGATTTTCTCATAATCTACCGAACGGATTTTTATGAAATTTGGTATGGAGATAGTTTAAGACCCTGGGAAGGTTATAGGCTTTCTACCCCGGGAAAATATATAACAGGGCTTTTATCCCGGAAAACTCCCTCTTACGGGCGAAGCTGCAAACAAAAGCTAGTTAAACTATAATTTCTATTCGTTTAATTTATCTACAAGCACAATATATGGAACTTTTATTCTGAGGTCAAACTAATCTGTGTTGTGTTGTGAACTGTGAAGCAATCTGCCTGTTACTAAAGCTTTTACTGACGAATCAGTTTGCTAGTTTACCTTACTGTGATAAGTTTGAAACATGTTTTAGCAACTGTTCGGAGTTTCTATTGAGTTTTAAACTCAATAATGGTCCCCTGTTTAGGAAATACGTTGAAGTCGCCATGCAGTTTGTCTATGCATGTATATGGTGTGTTTACACGAAAAATAATATTGTTAGTGTTGTTCTGAAAAGAATCATTTTTACTAATAACAAATCTTGAATTCTTCCTATACAATAATCTTGACACCTACAAATATTTGAATAGATAAACAATATTGAAAGTATGATAACCTTTCCACTAATCCCTTTATGCAAATGTATATGTTTTATTTTAAATTTTACTTTACATCCAGTAAGATAAATTACAGTTTTGTCTTCTTACAGAACTACGGAGTAAGCATGTCATAAAATAGTAATTATGTTTGGTAGGGACAATGGACAAATTCTAGCTCAATTCACCATCGCAAAGCACGTATTAGTTATATTAAAATTATTAGGATTTACATTGTAGTTTCAAGACAGATGTAAATAAACAAAACATTCAGATATAAATGTTTAAAACTTTAAAACCATTTTACTTTGTAATCATAACTTTAGATATGACTATAATCGAGAATTTCGGGACTACATTATTTGTTGGACAAATTTGTGGCTTATGTTTTGTAGTCTTAGGTTAATTTTATTGTTTGTTTTTTTTTTCTGTGGAAATACATCTATAGCTTTCGCTCACGTCTCCGCCCATTTGAAAGTGGACCGTTTGTGCGTAAAGAATAGATTTTAAATCCATTCAAAAAGTCATGGCTTACTTATGTTCTAAAACGTCTCTGTAATATGTAAAGTAGGATGCGCTCTAAACCCGCACTCAGTGTGGTCCAACGATAATGTTGGAGATGTCTTCGCCCTCATCCGGAAGTAGTAAATCGAAACAATGGATGCTCCTGTTGAATGGTCGTTTACCCTATAAGGTGGACTGTTGCCTGTTAACTCCATATTCCCTAGGGATTTGAAAAACACTTCTAATGTGAACGTGAGAGGTGCAAAATTAATTCGATGCGTGTTACTTCTATTCTTGGCGAAAGTAATGAAATAGAAATATTAGAGTGGGTAATATAAACTATCCACTCAGTCTGAGTGGTCGAACGGAGAATTTATAGCGCGGAATTCCAAAGTTAATTTAAGATTTGTTTTTCTCTGGAGCACGGAGTAACATTATATTTCAGCCGCTAATTGTGGTCGCTTTTACCCTGGCTTTTGGTCTGTATGCTTATTTTGTATATCTTAGCAATTAGCAGTTCTGGGCCGTAGATAAATTGTCTTTCTTTATCGATACCAATCCCATAATTTTTTTGTTTTCTGTTTGCGTTAACGATTGCAAAGGCATCTTGTCTATGGCTTGTAACTTTAATTGTAATTTAAGCCTAATCTAGCTCCCTTTGAACTTGTCAATCAATGACGTTTCACCTGATGATATGTGATTATCAGCATCACGCCGATTCTTAAAGAATTGAGTTTTGGCCTTCCTTGGCTGCGCCTGTTTTGAAATATATCCGTCGTTCTCCAATAGAAAGTTGTCAGTAACGGATTCATTCGTAGTCGAAACAAAGGTTCCTTGAGATAGGACGCGGATTTAACACGGATTTTGATGCAGAATCTATGTAGGTCATGAGAGCAAGCTGCGAATAGATCCCTAACATATCTCGACTTTTAATAATATCCATTATCCCTCAATACTAATATAATATCAGCCCTGTATTATATACTGTCCCACCACTGTTGGGCACGGGCGTCCTCTACTACTGAGAAGGATTAGGTCTTAGTCCACCACGCTGGCCTAGTGCGGATACCCTCGCACACCCTCGAAATTCCTATAGAGAACTTCTCAGGTATGCAGGTTTCCTCACAAGGTTTTTCCTTCACCGTTAAAGCAAGCAATAATTCACAAAGAATACACACATAACTTTAGACAAATCAGAGGTGTGTGCCCTTGGGATTTGAAACTGCAGATATTCTTCTCGGCAGTCCGTTCCACAACCAGCTAGGCTATCGCTGCTTTTATCCCTGAATATCGATTCCATTATAATCAGTTGAAGTTCCGTGCCAGTGGCTACCGCGCGATCTGATTAACACTCGCCTGTAGAGATAACGACCCTAGGTGTATCGATTGCGCTGAAATTACTGGGAATACTTGTTAATTCCTCTTTTTAGATAGTACGAAGTACGTTTGCAGGCCTAATAAGAGCTCTAAAGTCCGCTGTATTGCACCAGATTAACGAATACCAAACACTTATTTTTTAAGTCGGTTAATTTCTTTATATATATACCATTTATACTTTTCCGTAACGTCACTGGTCAAATACATTTTACTGCAAATTGAATCTCGCCCAAGGTTTTCTTTTTTATTGCTTTGAATAACGAGAAAACTTTCGGTTCATCCAACACTTTGAATTACAAAGTATTTGTTTGGTATTCCATTGCGCTGGCCATCGTGAGACATGAGATGTTAAGTCTTATTATGTCCAGTAGTTATACTGGCTATAATGTCCTTCAAACCGGACACAACATTGACTACACACTGCTGCTTGGTGATAGAAAAGGTCATTACTGTGGTACCTACCCAGAGGGACTCTCACATATCGATTACAGGTAATGTTATAAAGATTACCCAAGTTTTAATTAAATAAAAACGTTTGTCTTGTCCCATGGGTCTCCTGTTTGTTAAAAAGGTCTTCGGTGACATACGTCGACGTCCTTTCACGGCCTTGATGCTGTTAAAGTAATTAAAATACGTCCCGTGAGATGGCGTTGTTTGGCAGCACTTTTGTAAACAAAGTGACTTTTATCGTGTTTTTTTTTAATACAGATTTTGTGACTAACCATAATTTGAGACATATTTAGGGGAAGATAGATAAAAAAATTCTTTTTTTATATTAATTGGGCTTTTTTAGATTGGCAATTAAATTTTTTTTTAGGTTAAGCAAGGTTTTTGTGTTTGGAGATACCATTTGTTAATGGAGAAATGCCTGTGTAGGGTACCTAAAATGCCTAAATGTTTGTCTAGAATAAAAAATCATGAGTCAAAATTGGAAGACAATAGATAATAATGGCAAGTGTTTATTAATGATATGTTTGTTTTATATCTAAGATGAGGGCTAGCATTTTTCGAAGTCCATTATTTTGCAAAAATGCCAGCCTCAGATCCATGCTAGCCGCACGCCTTTCTGAACCTTAAAATGCGACAAACGTTTATCATATGGTAACCTCATGCGTGCTTCAATTAGATTAGTACATGTTTGGCAGCTATGCTGATTTCTTAGTTGCATTACTTAAGTCAAAGACCTCTTATCATTCATGCAGTTCAAGTACCGAACCTTGCATCCTGTTGCATTGATTTATTCGAAGCTGTATTTATGCAATGACAGCTGATATCCGAGGGTTTGAGAACTCGTCATCGTTGTATCAGTTTGGTATTATTCAAACATTTTCCCGATGGATGTTTTAATATTCGTTACCACTCCGTCGCGTAAACCTGTGAAGTAATTTTAAAATGTTGTCATTTTGAAGTTATAAATAATACGTAGGTGGGTTCTCAAATATTGGAATATCATCTGGGTGGATATTAACTACCAAACACCACCACATTGTCTATTACTTTGGTATGTCCCAAACTTAGGGTTAGTAGAGTTTATGGTAAATCTTAACTCTAACTAATCAGGCTAAAACTGCTAGACTTTCTCATCGTTCAATTTAAATAAAGAAAACAAACGCGTAATTTCGGCCAGACATCGAACTTATACCTGCTTCTTTGCTCACCTAAAAACCGTATAAAAATGCGTCGGACGTAGCATCCGATCCGGTAATGTCGGCCAGTGTCGCGCGCCAGTATCTGACGCGTAAATCACTCGCGGCTTATTATCACACCACTCACGCGTCAAGAATTTTATCGAGACGGATCTGCCGGTGTTGCGGAAATGATAAATATGTTTATTTACATATGGTTGAAATTAGATTGGTCTTCTGTTTATATTAGTGAGAGTACGAGTTATTGTTCTAGCTTGAGTCGGTGAATGGATATGATCTGAGGTTCAGTCCGGAGTCTGAACTGGATAATAGAAAGATAATTATATAGCTGAGATTTTACACATCTGTTTATCGCCTATGATCATTTCTCCAGGCGTTCAAGACAGCGGCTTTAGGATGCTTCTGGCTAGGTGGCGTCCAAAGTACAAATAGCAAAGTTGGCGGTCGACCACCCTAAGAGTCAAAATAACTTGGCAAATTTGTTTTACTACGTTTGGGAGGCGGGGCTTGGGATCAATTGCATAGATCGATATTAGTCGTTGGCCTGCTGGCTACTTGCAATGACGTTACGTAACACCACTGAACCGCTGCTGAGTGTATAATAGAAAACGAAATTAAAATTGATGCGCGCACGTCTATGCTATGACGATAATTCCTATACTTGTAAGATGCATATCGTCGGCGTAAAGAACGTAATAACAAAAATTTATAGTTTGGAGACAATCGCGATTTACAGTGTTTTTATTGTTGAATTTTTTGGCATTATTTTTTAATAAATGAGAAACGACATTACGTTAATTATTTTATATCATATTATGTGCCTGATTACCTTCTTTTTAACTTTTAACAAACGAAACTTTATGTTGTATTCAAAAAATAATCATTTTAAAGCAATTTCCGCCATATTTGTCACAACTATATTTTGTAAGTAAATTATGATTAGCTACTTTTTTAAGCCGTTTTTTTTAATTTTCGGTCTCTTTAAACCCATAGTCTATAATTAATTTATTCAATGGCTGCATAATATTATGATTGAATTTTGAATCGTAAAAATTTAAACTGTTCAGTTTATTCAATTCGTTCAATAATTCATATTATAATAATAAATCATAGTTAATAGATTTCATTATTTGAATTGTTATTTTATTTAATTTCAAAAACTTAGACGGTAACATTTTATTCCAATCTCTGTATTTACAAATATGTATTAACATTAAAGTTAAAATAATTGACCTAAAATTATTAGCTTCTTGGAGATATTGTTTTTTATTTCCTCTTAATGATCTTTTTTATCTTAAATATGAATAGTTTTTGAGTTAATAACGAAATACCTTTTTTCATCCTAATTTGAACTATTTAACACCTTTTGAAGTAGTTAATTGGACTACTTATCGGTATGCAGCGATTATTATTTATTGAATTTGAGGCGTGAGTTTAAAGATTTTATGTGTAGGCGGTAATATGCTTTTATTAAAGTAATATTGAAAGGCCAACATTTTTATTGCTGCAGATGTTGTTTGAAAAGAATAAATATATCACATAAAAATGGTTTGTTAAAGAGCGCATTTTTATCAATGTTTGTATTGACACCGGTCTTACGTGGACGCATTTATCGTTAAACTGAGTCTATTGTTATGCTATTGAATTTAGAGGCATTTAAAGATTATAAGTGTAGGCGTTGATTTGAATTCTTATTACAGTAATATTTGCAAGGCTAACATTTTATTGCTGCACATGTCCAGTTTGTAAATTTTAGTTACTTTCTTTAGAAAATTATTTAGTTTTCGCTCAGTTAAAACCCAAAGTCTATAATCAACTTACAGTTATTGATTTTTTTTTACCGATTTAATAGCTGCATATTATGATTGAATTTTGAATTATAAAAATTACTTAAATAGTTCAGTTTATTTCATTTGTTCAATCATTCACATAATCATAAATTATTGTTATTCGTTTCATTATTAGAAATTATTATATTTTTCTCAATTTTTTATGCTTTTTGAACATTTTATTTACTTTTTAAAGGACATGTCCGTTTTTGTATGGGCGCTGGTTTTTGTTTCGAATAAATTCCAACCAACCTCAAACTTATTGAATAATAATGTGCCAAAAATTAGTAACTTGGAGTCATTACAATAATAAGTTTAGACCCTTCATTGATAAGAAAAATAAGAAAGAAAAGTCATGGCTGAGTAATTCATACAAATAATTTCACGATTCGTCAAAAGATATAACTACCTGTTTTTTACATAAGTAAGTGTTATTATTATCATTTGCGGATATAAAGGGAAAAATTTAAAAAATAAGAAAATTTGAAAAAATGTTATTCGCAGTAATTATTTTCAGAGATAACTAAACAAGATTTTTGATTACTTAACTTATTTTCGGGATGCCTTCCAAATGTAATAACGTTTATATTTGCAAAGAGTTCATTTTAAGTGTAATATTTAAAGTAAATAATTTTTAAAATCTCACAATCAAATCTTTCAAATAAAATGATTTATTTCAATAGGCTCGTTTTGTGAACCAGTCGATGAGGCTCACGCACATATCGCTACGATATATAATTATCAAAAGTTAAAATCGAATATAGTAGATAATATATTTGCTATACCAACAAATAATGAGATACACATGTAAAATGAAATTTCGTAGAAAGTCCATGTAAATAAAACACATTTTTTTGTTACTTCAGTGATATGATTTAATTGTATTCATTACAAGTTTGATACGCTCAGCAGGCAGGTTGAGTAGAGTGTGCGCTCTGGATCGGTTAGCGATGGAGCTCTCATCCGTATCCTAGTGTATCCATCGAGGGACAGTGGTTCTCTGTAATACAATTAAATTATATATTAATTACTAAAATCTATTATTCTAATAATATTTTAACGTAATGACTACAGTGCCAAAATAATAAAATTTATATGGGAGCAGAACGCCAGTGCGGCCGACACAAAATACGTGGGTCAAGTACGAAATAATCCAAATTAAGTAAAAAAAAATTAGCTCTGTTTTCCATAATTGCACACATTTTATTGAGATAAAAATCCCAAATTTGCATTAAATCGGATTGTAATTCTACTTTAATTCAGTGCTACATATTATGTAGTTGTAAAAGAAACAATAATAACAGAAACCTCTGGGTTAAACTGGGTGGAACTTAAACGTCTATAAGCGGATCTTACAAACGCGCCGACATAGTTAATTACTCTAGTAAGAAATCATAATACCACTTCTTAAAATCTTTAAACTCGTCTAAATTCAATAAACAATGGACGCCGCTTTCCGATAAAGGCGTCGACGTGGAACCGGGTTAACAAAAACATAAAAAATGTCGTCCTCTAACAAAGACCCTTTTATGTGAAATCTTTACACTTTTATACTGCACATGTGCAGCAATAAAAATGTTGGCTATGCAATATTACTGTAATAAAACAAATTATCGCCTATCAATAAATTATTTATACTCGTCTATATTTTTGGCATTAAATAAAAATATTAATAAAGGAGATAGAATTTCGGGCGTCGTGACTTCTTTAAATTGGAAATTTCCTCCTTATTTCTTACATATTAATATTTTTTTTAAGTTATCGAAGAACCTCTTTATCCTCTTAATAACAATTGTATTTTTAAGTGCCAATGAACACTAAAGATTATTTTTCTAGACGTCATGTTATCCAAATCGAATGAGCTATCACTCATATTTTTGGATCTTTATAATACATAAATTGACACCTTTTTGAGCTTATTGACTGGACTAAAAGGCTTACCGGCCTGTCTTAATATATTCCCAACATTAAATTAGAGTTTACTATTAAAAGTCGACGGTAAAAGTTACGCTTAATGCTACTGCTGTTTCAATATCGAAAACTCTGAATTTTTAACTGAGATCAAGAAAAGATAGGTAACACCTATAACTATAGTGAGTATACCCGTCGAAGTAGTTTATTTTTGCATTGAGTACTTTTTAGTTTTCCAATTATAATTCTTTTCAATATTTTGACATTTGATTATACGTAAAGCAACTTAAATAACATACTACATAGATTACTACAAGTATGATTAATAGCACTATGTTAATTTTTGGCAAAAACACACCAATGACTAATCATATTTGACCCTACGATAGATAGGATAACTTAAGGATTAATATAAAATATAATAAGTAGCATATTGAAGTCTGTTTTACACAATTAAAGGAATAAGTATTCATCAAAACTCAATAATATTATAATTATATTTAAAAGAGCTTAAAAAGGTGGTCTATGTTGGCTTTAAATATAATTAATTATGATGACCAATAATTAAAAAAGCCATAAACCGCGATTTTCTCAAAACTGCAAAATTTTAATTATTAGTTCTCTGCCCTGACGATATTTTTCCCACGCATATTAACGTCCACTAGTTAAAATTAATATTAAAATATTATATAGTATAGTATGACTGATTTACTTACTGTAATATTTAATTCCCGGAATATATAATCCATGGTGCAGTAGTCACATGACGGGTCGGCGACTAAGTAATTAAGAGTCCAGTAAACGAACATAAGTCTACGTAGTGGCAAGATATCGGTGTCCGTAAACGAAAAATAATTGTGAGCAAAATACTACTGGTACTCAATAGTTGCGTGCGCGTCGTCAATCAGTAAAATACAACTAAAGTAAACAATAATAGTTATCTGCTGTTCCTTTCGCACATCTCCAAAACTGTCGTAATTGGTGAAATATGAGACAGGGGCGTGTCTAAATATCTCGGGACATTAGACCGGTCAAGCAAAATGTGTTTGGAAGTGTACTAGCACCAACTTGTCCGATTGTACATGGGTGACTATGACCACTTACAATGTTAGGCTGTCGGCTCCTCAATCTCTGTCGACTATAAAAACAAGTTTATATTTGAATAGAAAAGGGTCTTATCACGCTGGCGAATTGCAATCGAGTTCGGCGGGGCGGCGCTGGCGCTCGTCCGGTGTAATAAGATCTTTAACTTTACCTGACCACGGAATATATAGGGGCTGTAGGCCTACATTTGTTTACCAACAAGGATGAACGAGGCGGCCGCGCGGAACACTTTGCTGGCGGCGGAGATGTTCGACCATTTTACCATGAAGCAGATCCTTGCACGGATATGCAACACGCTCACACTCAAACCGAACAGGCTGCCGGACTTTTTACCCCAAACTTAAGGTACATGAGTTAGTTTGCTGTATGTAGTTACACCATAGTTGCTTTACTTGAGCAGGTTATACCAAGTATCTTATCAAGTTAGGTAACCGCTAAGACAGAGAGATATAACAGCTTACATGATTATTAAAATGATTGTTTTGTACCATTTTTTTTTAATTAAGTTTGCACAGCTTTGGCGAATTTTATTAAGCTATATTTGTCAGAATTTAACTAAAGACAATTAT
>NW_023594053.1:0-17252 GCF_014839805.1 Manduca sexta
TCGCTTTGGCAACTGTCTTATACATTAATTCGCCCATAACTTGACTGTCAACTAATACCGACTACAGGCAGCCCTTTTTTTTTTAAATAAAATAAAATGCTTTATTCATCACGTAGGCGAACATAGTTGCACTTATGATAAGTCAAGGTACATGAGAATATTTAATTATTACTTAAATAAATTAGCTTATATAAACAAAGACGGCGACCTTATTGGTCATGAAGAAAATACCATTTTTGTTAAGCAATTTTTGACACGTCGAACCATCTACGGCCCTTAGTATCTTCTTCTTTAAAATATTGGATACTAACCGCAAAGAGTGGCTGCTTAGTGATCATTTCGGCTATGATACAACCAACCGACCACAAGTCTACCTTTTCTGTGTAATATCTGGCTCCGTACAATAATTCGGGCGCTCGATACCATCTGCAGAGTACCAAATATTATTATTAAATATATCAATGAGCTTTGGTGGCAGTAGGCATTATTTGTGATGTTATAAAAACACACTTCTGAGAAGTTAGTAATTGATCTTTTAGAGAAATATACCGTACCGTGTAGCTACTTGGTGAGAATACGGTCTACCACCCTCTGGCCAATAAAGCCTTGCTAGGCCTAAATCAGCGATTTTTAATATCCCTCGTGATTTATCAATAGATTTGCAGGTTTCAAGTCCTTTAAAGAAAATACACAATAACTACATTAAGTAAGTACCTATTATGTAAACGGAATATTCAACCTCGGCGTTAGATTGGAAAGACGTAGGATGATTAATTTATTATTAAATCATAAATTATAACACCTCCAACATAAAGTTTTAAAACTTTCTGCAATATCTTGAACCGTGTATTACGCCATGAAATTAATTGCCATTCATTTTACATGAAATAGTAAATGTATGTGGACGAAGACTACAAAATAAGTAGGTAGTTTTGAACAGGCCGACATAATTGTGTCGACCAGCAAGAGCCTTATTAAATATCGACAATCGATGTTCATATGAATGCCACTCCATTATCAAATGACGTGGAGTCTCTGCTGGGTCCGTAAAAAGGGAGTTCAGAGCTTACCCTGTGCATAACGTAATGCGCATGCATGTACCGCGTCCCCTTCAATAACATGAGCGCGTATGTCTTTACGTGGTAAGGTGAGTTCTTGCTTGGATTGTGGTGCAGCATTTCCCACAACCCTGAGGACATGTACTCAACACTAGCACCAAGCTCATTCCTCGAGGAAACATGTTGTACAGTTTGATTATCTGTATTAAGTTAAAATATTTAATTTATTTAACGAAAATATTCTGAATGCTAACTTATTTTATTTCACTTATAGGAAGCAACTAGTAGTAATTATCTGGGAATGTACTTTCATATTAGACTTTTACAGGTATGCGTACGAAATCACCTATTAAAGTAAAGATCTGTAGAAGTAACCTAAGTATTCACATTATAAAATATATAATTAGAAACTTACGTATTTACAACGAAGCAACTGCAGAGCCTTTATCTCCCTCATTACATTTACTGGAATGCCATCTTCCAAGTTCTTTATAAGGATCTTTTTAAGTGCCACTTCACGTCCTGTAGGATTATGTCTCGCTTTAAATACTAAGCCATGGGCACCCTCTCCGATACGCCCTTCGACTGTGTAGTTACTGACGTCGTTGTCCATTGCTAATTAACTTCGCCCAATGTATTTTTAATATTTTTACTCGAGAATATCACTAAGTATATTCAATAAAAACGTAATGTATAAATTTTATTTATATTCCAGATCATTTTACAGATTCGTCAACTTTGACTATTCGATGTCGTCATGAACTCGTTGCCATGGTAACTATGGTTGTTATCCATAAAAGAATATAATTATGAACTGTGTTCATACATCGGTTCGCTGATATATCAATATACCTATACGTACTACATACATTATATTTTTATAACTTTTTATTATGAATTATAAATAGGGTTCTCTTTATATCTCCCTCGATACTGATGGCAGATATTATTTTAATTAAGTAATTGGGTGATTGCGAAGTCCGATATAAACTGTCTCTCTTCCAATGTTTTTGAATATTATTATTACTTGCCTTCGTAGTAATGATAACCCTGTATTTAATAATCTTTCCTAGCATGATTTAAGATCAATATTACATCAATGTTTTCCTTCATCGTTGGGGTATGCATCAAACGTAGCGCTGAAAAGTATATAGGAGCTGTATTGGAACCAAAACCGAGACTAGAATGTCTGCATCTGGTTGGTCATTCCACTTAATCTAAGAATCTTAACTCAAACATAATAAATGAATAATAACTACACAGTAATTTAGGGCCGGGGCATATTGGCTGAAACTTACTTTTAGCTAACTTCGTATAGTATCTAACTATTACGCCACATTGTTTGAAAAGGTTGATCTATCCTAGGGGTTCCTAGAGTATTCTTTGTCACAACACTCTGCTGTCTAAAATTAAAATGATTCTGCCTGCCCCTCTATTCAATGCAGGAAGAGGAATTTAGCGGGCTCACCAAGTAGTACCTACGCTAATAACTATTATAAAAATGATTTTATTTATTACGCCTTCACGTCTTTACTACTCAAATTGATGATATAAAATTTTACTAATACGTACGTTGTCAGGGGTATAGAATACAATATGATACCTTTCATCGAGAAAAAGTGCTGTTCTCAAGGGATAGAAATTGATTGACAAAATTTACATTAACGTGTTTTCACCGCTGTCTAGGAGAGACCGCCTCCCACTTTGGAAAGGTTTTATTTAGATATATAGGTACTGTATTTATTCGAAACTCTATAGAATAATTTTATCTGATTATCCCAAATATAGATTTAAAAATGATATTCATAAGTTCATAATATTGTTTTACACGTTAACATTATTTACATTTGCATAGTTTACCCAGCTGCTGTTAATCCTCAGTTACGCTATAAGTACCTGTCGTCGTTTTCTTTTATGAATTCAACTCAGTTTTGCGTAGACTCGAAAAGTGGTGCTTGCTTTTATATGATTCCATTATGGGATCAAATAGATTTTGTTTAGTGTTTTTACTCATATCTTTAAGCTGTGTGGTTGACGGAGCGTCGATACTTGCATTGTTTTCGTCTTTATCTTATTCAGATCATTTGGTGTTCAGGGGATATGTCTCGTTGCTCGCGCAAAGTGGCCACTCCTTGGTTGTTATGACACCTTATCCAGGTCAGTTTATGTACCCGGATACGGAAAATATCGTGGAACTTGATGTAGGACAAGAATCGGCACCCTTTTGGGATGAGTACAAGAAATTGTTAACTAATACTGATGACTATTACCCACAATTAAGGGCTATGAACGAACTATCTCTTAAAATTGCCATTGCCCAGTTGAAGTCTAAGCAGATGACTGCATTGTTTATTAATCCTAACATCAAATTTGACCTGGTTATAACTGAAGCTGATGTGCCACTTCTATACGCTGTGGCAGATAAGTACAAGGTACCACACATTTCTATTACCACATCGAATGGAAAAATACACCAGTACGAAGCAAAGGGCAATCCAATTCACCCGATTTTATATCCAGACGTTAATACGCTTAATTATGGAAACTTGAGTCGCTGGCAAAAAGTGATTGAATTTTATCGACATATCCAGACCAAGAATGAATTTTATAACAATTACTTACCGCTTAGCGAGTTAGCGGCTAAGAAAATCTTTGGACTGAAAAGAGACTTACAGCAAGTAGAATATGATATAGATTTGCTATTTATTGCCAGTAATCCTTTATTAATTGGTAATAGACCAGTTGTTCCGGCTATTACTTTTGTTGACCGCATGCATATAACACCAGATATAAGTTTGCCACAGGTATAATGTCTGTTTTTATATTACATAAGTTCTTATTGGGTTACAGAAACTAAATATTTTAAATTATTTCTTATTCCTTTTAGAATGTTCAAGCTTTCCTGGACTCGCAAATAAAAGGTGTAGTGTACTTTAGCGTGGGAGCTATACAAGATGCAGAACAACTTTCGCCGCGAATACTGCAGATATTCGCAGATGCTTTTAAGGAGCTACCTTTTACCGTTTTATGGAAAATCGGTAATACGACTATGGTCAACAAGTCAAATAATGTTGTTACGCAAGCATGGTTCCCACAGCAACAAATATTAGGTAAAATAGAAGACTTGATAAATTAGTTAACTAATTTTGTTTACTTAGATTATTTAAATATGGTATGTAACACTACTATTATTAAATTGGTAACTGCTATTGCTATTATTAAATTTTGTATGACGTAATTATTATGTGGTTGACTGATTATAAACCTAAGTATATATGTAACAGATACCTAGATCTTTAAAATAATAAATATATATTTTTTGTAGCTCATCGAAATGTAAAGGCATTTATAACACACGGTGGTCAACGGTCGCTAGAAGAAGCTCTCTTTACGAAGTACCAATCATAGGTTTACCATTTGTAAAGTCTAGAAAGACATTTATTGGAGAATATATAAAATATGGAGTAGGTGAAATTGTAAACCCGTATGACATGGATAAGGAAACTCTGAAAACCATAATAACGGCTGTAGCTTCTGACAACAAGTAAGATACAAAATTTGTCTTTTTAAACTATATTTTTGATGTCGATGCAGGTATAGCCTAGTGTGGACATCGTTGATAATTCTTATAAGAAGAGTTATTTTGGAAAATAAATTTACTTCTATTACTATATCTATTCGTTATAATAATATTAAAATTTACATCAGTCTATCCAAGGCATACCCGGCAAATCAACAAACTTTAGCTATCGTTATTGTTCTATGTACAATGTAAATATAAAAATAAAAACCACCTGTTTTACGTAACCATTATTGTATTTCAGATACAAGAAAGCTATTGTAAAACTGAAAGACATGGTGGTAGATGACGTCATATCAGGGCCTGAACTCGCAGTTTGGTGGACGGAATATGTCCTTAGAAATGGAGGAGCTCAACATCTTCGCTCAGCAGCTGTTGGCGCGACTTTTGTCAAATATTACATGCTGGACCTTCTTAGTTACCTTCTTGCTGGTGTTTTATTTACTATCTACTTGACCTTCTGTATCGTGCGTTATATTGTGAGCCGTTTACGAAAACGTTACATCCTCGAGAGGGGCATAGTATCATCTGTAAAATTTAAAGATTATAATTTGTCGTAATTTATATGTTGTACTTTATTTAATTGTACATGTAATTCATACTTTTTGATATCTCATTAATAAATTTATAATAATGTTCTCTTTGTTTATTATTTATAAACTAGCTTTTTATAGCAGGATAAGAGTGGCCTGTGTATGACTTTCCCAGGGACTCAAACTCTCCATTCCAAATTTCATCGATAGCGATTTAAGGGAGGGGGATGAGCTACGTATCAAATCGCAGAATTTTCCCCGCCTCCGACACTCTATCTGTTTGACACAGATGATATTACTATTGCAATAATTATGTGAAAATATACATTAATGTAGTGAATCATCAGGAAAAAAATACCGATTTAGGGGTTCAGCTTTGAAAGGGTAACAGACATACAGGTAGACAGGGTTACTATGGCAATCATAATATATGTAGATACTAGTAATCCGCCCCAGCTTCACCTTGGTAATAGAATTTTCTTATTTTTTTATTTGCCAGTATAGACAGACGAGCAAGCGGCCCACCGGACGGTAAGCGGCCACCGCAGCTCATGGACTCGGTGATGCCAGGGACACAGACAATCCTGCCTACCATAGAGACAATACTCTTTTTTATAGCATATTATATGCAGGTACATATTATTTCTTGAGGATAGTAAGCTACCCTTAAAAATATAAACATTATTGCGTCATTGCGAACTTTTCTATAGACATAAAAAAGGAAAAATCCCATCCTATATTATTTTGTTATATCTCGAAGGCATAAGTCCAAAGAAAATATTTATTTTCGATGAAAACTCTCAGTCAGCTTGATTTATCCGACGTTTCCACCAGTCTTGGCGACATCCTATATGTTTAAATACTGGTTAGTGGTTACCAATTTTGGATTCGGTGCCTAATTCTAGTGATTTTTATAGAACCTATATTATAGTGGTTATGGTAATGTTAAATATTTTTTTAGTTCTTAATGGCTTTTGAAGGCAGATTATTTTTGATAAAATGTTCTTTTTTGCTGTTTTGCATTAGTAAGAAATAGATTGTCCCGATTGCGTAGTTGCATTGGGGACACGGTATCACTGTCGCGCTTAGGATTTATACCTTATAGCGCGTCTTATAAGTAAAAACGTTTCTCCGGCACAAAACTCGCCGATCCCGCGGACACCTATACCGTACCGCGTTCCCCAGCCCCGGATCTAGAGCAAGGGCTACGTGCCCCGGGCGGCGAATTTAGAGGGCGGCAAATTCAAACTTGGCAGACGAATACTCAACTCATAATTAAGGCAACTTTGACTACTGAGACATCCAGTACATTACACATATAAATTATTTCGCGGGGAAATGATTATGATGATCATGACAAAAGTAAAAATATAGGTGGTCGGGGGCGGCACTGTCCAGATTTTGCCCCGCCTCCAAAAAATTCAAGATCCGAGGCTGGCGTTCCCACAGTGCCAAGCTGTGGTGCTGAGCCGACTGTGTTTAGGGAGGACGCGTGCGCGAGCATGGCCCACGGGCACGGTGAGCCCACGGGCTCACCGTCTTACTGTCGATCAAAATAATTTATTATTATTGTTATTCATACACTCCATATAATTAAATAAATTAATAAAATAAATATACTTAAGTACTTATATCCCAATAATCTTTACCTACCCCTGAGAAGGGGAAAGGGTGAGAAGGGGAAAATGACTAAGTTCTGAGGTAACAAATTTAAAAAAAAAATATGTACTAAATATATACCTACCTCAGAACAATAACTATTGTTCTGATATACCTGCCTTGATACCTACACGTCGAATTGAGAAACTTTTCCATTTTTTTTAAAAGTTCAAAAAGGTCATCTAGTATCTAGCCGAAAAGAATATTCAAATTCAAGCTCATTCAAGCAACAAACTAAGTCAAACATATACTTACTTAAAGGAAAATATTTTGGAAAGTACCCTGTTATATACGTAAACATTCCTCATGAATCATTGCATTCTTTGGTGAAAACCGTAATAGAAGTCGTTCGGTAGTTTTATGTTGTTTTAGAAGGAAAGACACGGCAAGGAAACTTTGTTTTATAATAGGTAGTAAAAATAGATTTTAATCATTGTATTTGACTAAAATATGATAATTATTTTTCCCAAAAAATCAATAACAGTCCTTCAATACCAAGTAGTTTTTGTATTTCAAAGATCATCATTGTTGATCAGGTTGCCTCGAAGAGATCGCTTTTTAGCGATAAGACCGCCTATTGGTGCAAATGTAATAATTGTATTTATTTTTCTGTATTTGGTGTACCTATACAATAAAGTGTTTCATTCATTCATATGTTATTATGCGTGAAATGAATTAAAATTCGACTTTAGAAATGTCAACTTGTCAGTGTCATTGTGTCAAGCGCAGTCAAGTGTCAACCTGTGCATCAATGTTTGGTTTCGTATTTACCTATGTCATTGAAAAAAAATGATTAGTGTTAAAGTGAATTGAAAACTTAATTGCAAAAAACTTAAAATGGCTGCAGTTAGATCGTGTCCGGGGTTGTATTGCGGGCGTACGGAGCTGGAGGACGGCATATGGAGCGATTGTGGTGCATGCCCTCGAGGCTATAGGACAAATAGCTCCAGTTATTGTATGCCATGCATTGATGAGCCTACCCTCTACGACTGGCAGTACTTAGGTTTCATGGTACTCCTGCCTATGGTGTTGCATTGGTTCTTCATTGACATGGTTACT
Source organism: Manduca sexta (assembly GCF_014839805.1). Classification (NCBI taxonomy): domain Eukaryota; kingdom Metazoa; phylum Arthropoda; class Insecta; order Lepidoptera; family Sphingidae; genus Manduca; species Manduca sexta. The sequence continues at coordinate 7,890 of NW_023594053.1, forward strand.
GTAGGAAAAGCGTAAGTTAAATTTATTATTTACAATATTCTTATTAGGGGAATATGTACTACTACTTAGTTATATTTCTATAATATCATCTTTACTAATTATATTTTATTTATATTTCTTATTGCAATGTAACTAATAAATATATTCTGTTTACAGTAAAGAGGGCATGTTAATCCAACACGTCTGTGCATTTGTGGAAGTGGTGTCAGGAACCCTGGCCGCTCTCTTAGTGTTGCCGCCTACAGGAAGCATTGCATTACATGTGTGCTCACCGAAGGCATTGTCGGACTGGTACACTCTACTCCACAACCCACAGCCAGATTATAAGGAGACTTTACATTGCACACAAGAAGCTGTTTATCCATTGTAAGTATTAGGTCTGCTTTATATTGGCAGTTGGCAGGCTTATTGACTTAGCAATTTTTCTTATTAAACTGTGTTCAAAAGGTTTCAAATCTGAAAACATTACATTTGAGTCAATTAGTCTGCCAACTGTCAATATAAATAAATTCAATTATAGGGTTAGTCTATAATCTCAAAATATCTAGACTTTATTGATTATATTATAAAGGTATTACCAAAACATATGTATGTGTAATGTGTTTTATTTAATGCTTTGTGGTATGTTCTGTGAGGGTAGTCATAAGGCAAATATTAATAAAATTTTGCTGATATTTAAGTGAATAATAAACAAACAACAAACACAACACACCTGTATCCCTAAAAGCATAGGCAGAGGTGCAAGCAGGCCACCCACTTCTCGCCTGTGTGTTCCATGATGTGATAGGTGAGCTTATCGTTATATTGGGTACATGTTAGACTCTAGGCTGATAGAACAAAAAAGACCTGATATCACTTTGTCTAACCTGGAACCTTGAAAGTGTTGTACGCATGCACTATATGACTATACCACAAAGGTAGTCACGTTTGAATTGAATAGCATTCAGATTATTAATATCTTTTTCCAGATACACAATAGTGCTGTTGATTTACGCATTCAGTTTGTTGATGACAATAACACTAAGACCCTGGGTCCTCACTTGGAATTCATGTAATCCAGGGAAAAAGGCAATTTACTGTGCTCTGTATTTTTATCCCATACTAGTACTTATACACACTGTTGCAGCTGGTTTGATTTGTAAGTATTCGATACAAATGATAGTTTTATAATTATAATAGATTTTTCATAATTTATGAAAAGCATAATTAGAATCAATCCATGATCCAGATTTTACAATACATCCAGATTTGTACAATGATATAAATTGATTCTGAGGATTTTAAAATTTTTCTATTGTTAGTTTATTCCCATAGTCTAAACAAATATAATCTTTATTTACTAATTTACTTACTAAACTCATTTAGTTTCTAAATTAAATCTTCCAAGATTACAAATCTCATACAAATATGTTTATTTTTCAGATTGCTCATTTCCATACATAGTAATAATAATATCAATGATGACATCAGCATCACATTTCTCCATCAAAATTGAACAATCTGCACCCGCTTTGCTGTTATCCTCAATCACTAATTCAAGGAACTTGATCATACTGGTCGGCCACTGGCTTGTTCATGCCTATGGAATATTGTCTCTGACTGGCTTCAGAGAGTTGTGGTACTTATCTCTGGTCCCCGCTCCTGCATTATTCTACATACTGACTGCTCAGTTCACCGACCCAATGAAAATACACAGTGATTGACAAAATCAGAAAGCTTTCGCCAAGTTGGTTTTGAGTTAATTTTTAGAACAGATAAAGACTGGTTATTGTATGTTGTGATGTTTATGCATATAAAATTATGCATTTGTATAGTCTTTAATAGTGAGATAAAAGTAAAATAAGTTTTAACTAGATAATGATAAGTGTAATTATGTTGTATTACAACTAACTAATGTATATATAAATTTTTTGCTAGCTAAAGATATTTATTGTAAAGTTACAGTATAAAAAGGAGACATTTCTCAAAGATATATTCTTAAGACTAAAAACATGTACATTTTTAGTGCTAAGTATTGTAAAAGATAAATAAATACTTTAAAACAAACATTATAAATTGTAACAATTATTATTATCTAATACTTACTAGATAATTCAATAGCTTCATCATCATCAGCCAATGCCATATGAGGTGCACTACTGAACGTAGGTCTCCCCAAACATTTCTTTAATTTCTGGCCTACCTCCAGCGTTTTCCTGCAATCTTTATCAAGTCGTTTGTCTACCTCGCGAATGGATGTCCAACGCTGGGCTTCACGGGACGTGGTCTCCACTCGGGAACTTTTTTGTCTCATGTCGTCAGTCCTGCAAACTGTGTATCCTGCTCATTGCTCTTTAGATTGATGTGTGTCCATGAGTAGTCTTGGGCGGCCCATGGTCAGAGGTCACTTCTCAATGCCGTATGTCATCATTGATAATAGATATTGTAACTTACATGTTATTGTTGATTATGTAGGTAGGGCTTGAGAAAAACATTTTTAAGTGATTAGGTAAATGTTCTAACACTGTACATTTGTGCTCATTCGAACTAAAGTATTGCTACACAGTACAAATGAAGTCGGGTGACATTACCCGCGCCTAGCCATTGTACTACATAGTGCAGTGCCCGTATTTCGTGGTTTTAAAACACATTGAGGCTTAGAAGTGTCCGCGAACATTTCCCATCCTGACTGATAGGAACTGGGGGATAGCTTGGGAGATGCTACTTTTCATTCCCAGGGCGAGCAATACGTGTGGAGGTTTCTAACACTATTTGTTAAATAGTCTTAGTAGCTAACGGTTACTATTTTAATTAGTAGCTAACGGTTTGTCGGGTAAGGGTGCGGTCTAAGTTGCCGTGCCTATGGCGAGGCTTTGTTATTTATTGGTCCGTGAACCATCTATTATTAACGTGGTAGACTTTCTATTGTTGCAATTAAATTGTAATACCTTTTGATACATTTTGCTCGCGGCTACGCCCGCATGTTAATTTTTCCGGCATAAAAGTTCCGCTGTATATTGTCCCGATTGTATAGAAGGTAGCTTATAATCCTTCCCAGAGTCTCAAACTATCTCCATACCAAATTTTATCGATATCAGTTGCGTAGTTTTTGAGTTTATCTTGTTCATACGACAGTTAGATGCGGCGGGGGACTTTATTTTTTTAAATATATTTTTTTGAATTTTATAAGAGGAACGATTTCGTCATATATGATTGTTGCGTAATTGTAACCGTTTATGCAGTGCACGCAACAGAATTTCTCAATAGAAATATTTTTTCCTCGTTTTTCAACATTTTTCATTGATGCTCCGCTCCTGTTGGTTATAACGTGATGTTATATAGCCTATTATAACCTTCTTCAATAAATGGGCTACACGACACTAAAAAGAATTTTCGATTCGAATCCGTTGTTCCTGAGATTACCACGTTCAAACAACTCTTCAGTTTTATAGAATACCTAGTATTGAAAGGTAAATAGATAATTACTGTATCATCTCCGACCGTACCTAACTTTTCGATTTAGATATATATCTAAGTATGTATTTTGTATTATGAAACAAAACCATCCTATGCAAATAGGAACTTGTTGATATATTTTCAATTTAACGATATGGAACGACCTCTTACAAAAATTCCGGACTGAAAAGTAGCTCGCCAACTTTCTGTCAGATAAAGAAAGGTATTTTATCTTTAAATTTCTTGCCTGAGTCGATTTCAGGCAAAACAACGTGAAAATGGCCGCGTCTCGAGTTTTGCATTAAACATATATATAATATGGTTAATACAAAGCTCGAGACAAAGGCCGAGGAGGCAAAATAAAAAGAAACGGCCGCGTTTATAGCCGTCTCATTATTAAACGCTTTCATCCCTTGGTTCGCGAAAAAACCGACGACGTTTCCAACCGCATTATTCGCTTATTTGTTTACTTATCTTTTTACATGTATCTCGTTAGGATGAGAACTGAAGCGTATTCTTTGTAAGCGAGTTTTTCCGTCTTATGGCAAATGGCTGTGTCATTTATATGAGATACAACCAGTTGTATTATACTAATTTCCTCAAGCTTTCACTTTTGCTAAATCCGAATATTCGTTATTTTTTTGCTCGTATATTAGGATTTAAGAGACATAGTTTACTCCATATGAGTAAGTATAAATAAATCATACAAAGCTTTTGATTGCCCGGCCTAGGATTCGAATCGAGGACCCTACGTGTCTCAATCCTGCTGCGTTATCACCAGACATATTACGCGCTAGTCTACTTAAGTTGTGTAAAATCAGACAACGAATAAAAGAAGTTCTATAGAATACAAAATAATCCTTTGTTCTAATGCAGTACAAAGGCAATGGGTTCACTTCATGTTTGAAAGCGCCAACAAAGTCATTGCAAATATTTTGGGCGTCGTCGCGGCGTCTGCTCGCGGCACTAGAAAATGAGCGTTTCGTTCGTTTGTGGTTTGAATGAAGCACAGACAATGAGAGCGCCGTCCGGCCTTTGTGTCCACACCTGTTATTAAAACTCCCGTGAAGCGTGCTCTGGGACGCCTCACGCCGCCGGCACACCGCCGGGAAGCCGCGCCGCCGGCTCTGTCATATGTTTTTCTTGTTTACATACGTTTTGCATTCTTATAATTCCATTTGCACGAATCGATACCGCAAATAAAGCCGTGAAGCTGAGTTGATTCGTCCCTACAGCGTATCCTGATACGTTAATAGACTTTATTGTCTCTTTGATGCATGTAGTGATTATTTGAGGTAGGAATGTCTAAATTACCCATGTTATAGGGAATGTGTAACTTGAAATTAAATTATTTCTATGTTCAGAAATCTCTCGTGTAAGTAATTTTATAGGTACCTAATAATTTTATATGCACAATAATATTATGTTGTTTATATGGTACCGTCTCTATGGTCGAAGAGGTCGGGAGAGATGAATAAGAGATTTTTTTCTCTAGATAAGTCCAAACATTATGTACCTGTAAACTGATATGCTAATCTAAATGATAACAAAAATATTGTGCGGGTTGGGGATTGAACCCAGAACTACCGACTTTGTAGCTGAAGTTTAGAAAGACCAACGCGACGGTGTACGTAAAATTTTAGTTTTTTTTACATGTCTTGTTATTACTATAGTAATAAGATTATACTTGATCTATTATGTAACCTACGACGAAGCTACCTACGAACGTAAATTGGTACTCTACAGACGATTCCGTTAACAATTTAGCTTTGCCAAAACATGTTTATTTACGGTAGAAGCGTAAAGCTGAATCTATCACGCATATAAAACCGTTCCAACATTAATATTAGTTCAAAAGCGTAACAGTATTACACAAATCGAGATAGTATCGAAAGTAACATTTGTATCGGAATAGTTTTTCGCAAAAATGCTTCACAACAGATTGCACGCTGGGAACGTTGCATAAAATGGGACGATGCACTGCATTGAAAGCAAAATCGCGAACTGGAAACAGGTGAACATTCTGGAACATTGAATATGAGAAATAACGAGTAGGGCCCAGTTGTCGGTGAGTCGGCGGGTAGTGGCGTTGGTGGGCGTGGGTGCTTACCGTGCCGCCGCGCCGTGCTACCGGCTGTCGGTACTCCACCGCGCCATAGACAACGTACGACGTACACACAGCGCACTGTCCAAATCCTATTACGTAACATCAACCCGTTTTTTATAGATGTATAACTTTATAGTCGTATTCGAGCGTATTCATATCGGCCATGTCACTGCTGGCTAACACAATTTGTGGTATGGGAAACACATATTTTTGGCTTCGTTCCACTTAACTACGCCGCGTACGTCTATCTATAACATGTTATGTGAAACAATATCGAGCCAAGTAATGAAAATACGTAAATACAAAATGCAATTTACTGTTTACAACGTGGAATAAAATGTTTCCCGGCATTAAACAATAAAAACTTTGATGGTTTCATCGAGGCATAGATTTGTACAAAGTATCTGCGAAATTGTATTGTAATGTTAGTATTTTGTTTCTCTGTAATAAAAATTGTTACTTGTTTGTTGTACCTATCATATTTTGATTAGGCAGACATTGCTTCAGGGGTAGCGATCTTGAATTTATATTATAAAGAAAACTGGCTTGTAGTATGTGTATTAGTTAAGTACTTTTTCTTTAGATGTGTATTATTGCATGAATAGTACAGAATATGCTTACATGCCCATTTAGCTACTACGTAGATACGATAAGATTTTTAAAAATGTCATTCTAACGTTTACGCAGCACCTTGGTATCTTGACATACCTACATATTGGTTTCTCTCTGTAAATAATTACAAGATAAAAAAAATATATCTGTGTAGTAATACGATGTTGTCATTAGTGTTATGTAGTACATAAATGTTTTGGCTCGAATGGGTTAGTGAGTACCACTTTTATGTAGTACATAATAATGCTATGGTTAGTAGAAAATAACAGCTTTGTGGTTGCATGTCGTGCGGCTGAAATTCACAGAGGTCCATATTTCGCTGTCTTAACTAATCTATTCTTTTCTTCTTTTCCTTAAAGATCAACAATTGACTACTCCTTTCAAGGAATGGCTAGGCATCAGCATTTATTGAACCACTTGTTTTTTTTTGTTTGTCCCAATAAATTCGTTCTAATTATTTTTTTTGTATTAAGACACACAAAGAAAACAAACGACACAAAACTTTTGTAAAAATATTTCGCGATCATCTTTTTCGTTACACACCATTATTCTATTAATACTCATTGTACTGTGTTGACTTGCTGATGAAGTAAAAAATAACCAAAACAAAAGATACACAAAAATGTGTAGTTTGCTCGTTGTAAACAAAGTAAAATAGAATAAGTTTCGAACCTTTCGAACAGACGACGACGCATCACTAACTAGTAACTACGAAGTCTATCGATATGCAAAGCTTCGCCTAAAAGTCGTCTGATTTTTAACCCAGTTTTATAGAACTTGTAAAAACGAAACAAGTTTTTGTGCTTAAATACAGCGTCAGTGCCAGCGCACATTGCCGACTGCAAAGAGAATTCAGCTGTGTAATGTGTAAATAGGGTATGGTAGAGAAAGACTATGCATCTGAATACTTTGTTGTTTTGAATAAGTGACATAATAGAGTTTAGAGAAAAAAATCGGTATCTTTTTGTCCATCAAATTACTATAATATATTGGTTTGCAAATTTTAAAAAATAAACACACGAATTGAGAATTGATAGTAAAAGTATAAAGGAATTTGGTAAGTAATTAAAACAAATTTATTATAACGTTTACTGATATATAATAAAACGTTATATATAACACATTATTATTTTGATGTCTAACTCAAAGACCACCACATTTCCCCGTACTTTATAAGTGATAGAATGCGTGCCTTTATAAAAATGTCTATCAAAAACCACTGATTAGCGGCTTGCCATGCAGGGCTTAGCTTCGGTTCACGGCAAAAATATTCAATATTCGCAGCCAATACAGTGGACAGACTGGGGTGGGGATAGGGGGATCCACCACCCTCGGCCGGTCCATTAAACCCCCCTGCTGGCGCGTTTATTCGCCGGAATAGTGTGCAATAAAACGCGAGCGCCGACCGGCCAGTAGCCACAGCAAAAAATACACCCTAAAATTATTATTCTTTTGATCAGAACTTCTTAAACTTTACTGCGGTTACGTATGCGTTTTGGGTTACCGTTAATATTAAGTAATAAGTGGTGACGCTTCATGAAGCTATGGAGACCAGATTTTCATATAATGTCAATTGTAAAGTATTTGATTATAACTGCACCTATCCTAGAATAGAAACTAAATTTGCTCATGGACCGACGGTCCATGTGATCAATCAGAAACACATTCGCAAAGTGCAATAATTTATACGAAAGTTAATAATGGCACCAATGCAAGACTTGATACTCGGTTTGAAGTTTTAGAAGCGGTGTTAAACCAGATAGATAACTAAGTACTCGCCCGGTATATTCATTTTTAAGAGTTGGAGCTGAAAGCTGAGTTTGACGTGCAGTCGTTTATTAGATTTCAAACGTTTTTTTTAATTCTTTAAAGTTGGATGTCCATTTTGATTGCTGCTACAGTTGGGATTTTCTAAACTGTTTCATTTTTTAACAGAAATCGCCATCCAATTTTGTTAAAAACACGCAGCACTGTACATAGTGCGCTACAATTACATTGAGTATAACTGGTTTCAGTCGACTGAACATTCATTTTACTTTTTGGAACAATGAACGTAACAACATTCAGTTTAGTACACAATGTAAAATTTATATGAAGTAACAATATTACTCATAAAATATTAAATTTAATATTTTCAATATATACATAAGTGTTATCTTTATGACAATTTCTGTAATCTTTAATAAAAAAATGACAAGGTGATTACATTTACTTGATAATAACATGTTTACCTACTACATAATTAAGCTTCCGTAAAATAACGCAAGGTAAAAATAAATATACTCGTATAATTAGAAACAACAGTACAATCTTGTTTATAAATTGACTGTAAACACTATAAGAATATAGAATTTAGGTGAACCTTTCAATCAACACCCATGTGGTTACCAATTATGCAGTAGGCTTTTGAAATTTAAATTTCCGAATTCCACTGTTTGCAATAAAGTATTTCCCTATGGTTCAGCAACGTTTGCAACTAGTTTTTTTTAACTGTTTCGGCGTTCGTTGTTTTTTTAAAAAACAACTTGGCATAGCCGCGTGGGTACGACCTGGCTCACACATGCAATGAAGTTGCGAGAATGTTACTAGATATACAGGTTTTTTGGAACATGTTCTCGATAACATCTTTGTACAACTCAGCGTTAATTTACTGCAACAATGTCTATGCGTATGCGTGCTTTGTAAATTAAATACAATTACATGGTTTATATTTATTTTACTTGCGGTCTTTAATTCTCTATGGTACAGTTTTTTTCTCCTAGCGATGTTTTTAAAGTCTTTGTTCGTTTACTAGCCAGAGTTGATGCAGGCCGCGATACTCGTTGGTTGCACACGGTACAAGCAAGCAGCTTGTGGAAATGTGTCGTGGAATTCGTTAAATAAAGAAAAACAAATATTGAACTTTAATAAAATGTATTCATGGGACTGTTTTATCGAATTGTTTTTATTGATGTGCTCTTAATTGTGTCTTCATAGATCTGATTGTTGGTTCGAATCGAATACTGACCAATTAACCGTTTTAGGTGGAATAGCTACCGTCCATACATTTTATGCTTTTAGCCGAATGAAGTTTGGAAGTTTGAAATCGCTCAATTTGTACACATGCAGTTTAAACTGTTGAATGAACTAGTCCATGAATTTTAACTGAATGGTCTATGTCCCAATTTTAGATATTACTTACTTTCCATAATGAAATGGTTGTTTTATTT
>NW_023594054.1:0-16957 GCF_014839805.1 Manduca sexta
TTAACTTAAAGTTGAGTAGAGATAGTCGCAGTTTATGGATTTTATGGAGAATGGCCATTGAGATGCTTTTTAGAGAGAAGGGCTACCTAGTCCAACGGATTATATGAAAATTTATACGATGGAATTGTATAATGGTGACAAAAGTTATATTTTAATAGAAAGATTAAAGCCAGTCTAGAACATGGGGTACGTCTACTTTAAATAATAATTGTGAGGCAACTGTTTTGCTTGCCATTAATCATGAAAAACATTAAATCAATGCGGTCGAATAGCTGAGAATTGAGGGGTTGTTTAAATAATAATTGTGACGCAACTTATTTCTTTTCCTTGCTATTAATCATGAAAGACATTAAATTAATGCGGTTGAATAGTTGGCTGAGAATTGTGAGTAGATGTTAACATTTTGTTGTCATTAAAACAATTGTCTACAAACCTGTCTGCAACTTATGCCTCACAATTATGCTAAGCAAGAAATAAAATCAGATTTCCACAATTTTTAACTCTCATACGTAACTGGGACTTCTGTGCTTATAATTATATACTAATATAGAATCAATTGGAACGATACTAAAAAGCAGCGTGTTGTGAACTGTTATAAATAGGAGATCAATATATGAAATCATTCCGTATAGAATTCGGTTTCATTAGCTGTATGTTAAAACCAAACTGTAAAATATCGAAATCAATTCTGGACCTGACAGGGGTTTGATTGGATTGACAGGGCATAGCCACGAGCCACTTGACAAATAAGGTATAATATGAAATTATTTTCTTATGAGAATTTAGGGTGCTTGCCGCTACCAATGGGTCGGTAAATCTTTGGAGGAGCATTTTGTCCAGCATTGGGCAATTTACGGATGATGATAACGATGCATGAACATGATTTCAATGCGTAAGTATTGTTTTTGTTTTCAAATTCTGGCCCAGTGTAGTTCCATAGTGGTATTCCACACACAATGTGATTGTATGATTCCCGTACTAAAATCTCGGGTATACTATTGTATTTTTCTGCACAGTAATAGTCCGGATTCTAGGGTTATATGCGTTAAAATGCTATAAGGTTGGATTTATTACATACATATAACCTAATATATTTGGCGAATTGTGCATGTGGTATCCCTCTACGTACCCTGAAATGAAACAGTCATGATGCTATGTATGTGTTTGGGGAATTTCCGACGGCAATAGCAAAAAGTAAGGACTTCTACATCGTGATATCTAACTATCACATCTTCAACCTGTCCGAACGGTGTGAACCCGTTTGAACGTTACGGCGCAGACAAAAAACAACGATTCGAAACAGTTTTTTTTAAACCATTTACTAGACGATGACGACCAATTAGTTATGGTACAAGTCGGTCGGAGCTCGAGGAAAAAACTCATAGGCGAGACTACGAGACGAATTTATATGTTTTAAGGATAATCCAGCGAAGCTATTACTATTTTATGACGCATTATATAACATGGTATAACCTAAAGTATGACCAACCAAGGACTATTGGAATTGCTATGCAACTGAAGTTTTTTGTTTAGAGCCAAGCTTGTCCCAAGCCGTTGTTTGAGTGCACCAGAATAGTCTAGCTCCACGGAGCTGCTTACCAGTTACCACTCACACAGAACAAGGTTTGTTTTGACAAAAATGTATTATCGTGTCGCCCTGAGATTTATAACGAGTCTAGAGATCATCAGAGATATCGATCTTTCCTATTTGTTTGCAATTAGCACATTTTAATTGGGACCATATGAAGTCTTCCAGCCAGTGGAATAACTAGGGTGGCATGACGGACAAAATTCCACGGATGCCGTATTCAGGGATCGCAATATTTTGTAAAATTTACTAAGCTTTTGTGTATATATAGATATTATACGTATATAGAATTTTTGTGTTAGACGGGGGTGCGTTTGATTAATTTGCCATGAGATTAACGATCACGCCATGATTACAGCCCTGTTATTAACACGTGTCGCACACGCTCATGGACTATTAGGTATAGGAATCCACTACTTACACTTCAGAGGTCAACAATAATCGGACTTTCTTCCACCATTTACGCCACACAGCAATCACTTGAAACGAGTTGATAGAATCGAATCCGCACAGAGCCGGTGATGTCTCACAGAATACAATTTATATTTAAAAATGAATATTGGTTGTGGGAATGGATATTGTTTCATAATGTTTAAATTATATAACGGTAATATAACTTCGCGAGAACTATCTTTTGAAATAGAAAGTTATTTGAATTTTTAATGTTAAAAGACGCCACGTTCAATATATCTATTGTGTCTTCAGAAATATTCAACGATTAACTACTAATTAGTCCCATTAAATTAGTCCCTTACTTAATTCTCCATTCGTTCCTGTGAGTCATTAAGAATAATTAATTTCACGTACTACATTACTCGTAATTATTAAGAATTGAAAAGTTTAAAGTTACATTTGTTATTATAGATTAATCCTAAACTTCTTAACAAAGGAAACGATTGTAATAAAAAAGTATTGCGTAACACTATGAAGGTTTACTTTTATTGTATCTACCATTACTTGATACGCCTCCGACAGTCACTGTCCGCCCACTAGCGCGAAGTTTCTATGCTCTTGCATGCTTTCCAAAATCTCTTTCCTATTCTTGGAAAATGTACCTTAAAAACTAACAGCTTACATATACATTTATAAAATATACAACTAAAGTATAAAGAGATAGAACAAAACCATTCACAATATCATCAACAATTTTATTAAAATACATAAAATAAATGACTCGTTCAATCACATTCAAAGTTAATTTTTACAAATTAATAAACACACTTATATTGACATTGAAATGAAGAGTTGAAGTTAAAACAACTATGGTAAATGTGAACAAGCAAAATTGCTATATGTATATATAAGTAATGAGCAAACTTACATGTTCATTGTGAAATGTTGCGAAGGTTCAGCCTTCGCACACATTCAGTAATATTTCTAAATTTCAAGTAAGTAAATTATGTATATTTTGTACGTAAACAATTGGTAAGAAACCCAGGCTTCAAACAGCTTGTCATACGACCTTAAAACAAGCAACCTTTACAATGTCTGAATGCCAAAACAATGCTTGAGTGCAACATTATGTTTTGGCTATAAACGTGTATAGGTAAGAATATTCCAAGTATTTATTGAGTCGTATTTATAAATGAAAGGCATAAAAACGTACCGCTTTCGAAATAAATCTTGAATGATTTTGAAGATGTGTTTTTCGTTTTAGTTCGTATTAACATTTTGTATCTAATCTCTAACAATATTAATTTTAGTATTCAAAAGACAACTGTAATAATTTGGGAGACAAGTGTAAAAAGTTTAGATAAAATACTATGTTATTATAGTTCCTATATTATTTGAATATCAATATTATTATTAAGCTACATTGTTATTCTATGACTGAGAGATTAGTTCCCAAATATGAAAGTTAAGTGTTCACTGGTTATACAATTTATTACACGTGTTATATGAACTAAACTGGCCAACTATCATCCATGTACGTTCGTACCTACACTATATAATATGTAGAAATACATCTATTTACACAAATCGTAACCAATGAATATAAGTACAAGATAGATACAATCGTTTAAGTTAAGCTCATACTCACAGTCGTGCAACTGAGCAGTGACTGGAGTCAATTACCCTTTCATTCCCTTTCTTTACAATCAGTCGATCGACTTGTCTTCAAGTCCTTTTAACAACACGTTGTTATTCATGAGAAATAATAAATAATCATAAACGCTTACTTATAAGCATACCGTCGGACATATTCTGACACGACATAACAAGCAGTGTATGCATCCGATTGCAGCGATCGAAATCTCATTTGCAAAACAAAACAGCCGACGGCAACCGGACAGTTACGGTGCAAAGTAACCTAATTCAAAATGAGTCACGCTCGAAGACAGCCTGTTTTTATCACACTCCGGTTCTTATACGTAGCGATTATAGAGAAATAGCGCTTTCTTGCTCTTGCAAAAAACCAACTTTCACTTTTTCGCATCCCATTGCAAACAAACATAACCTCGATAAGTATCGAGTTGAAATTCGCTTTTGCGACGCGGACCACTCCGATGGCACATCGGCGAGGCGCCGCGGGTCTTAGCTCTCCTCGGTCTCCACCAACACGGGCAGGCTGGTGGCGATGGCGTGCGGGGAAGAGCGCGACGTGAACGCAGCCACCCATGACACCATGTCGCGCTCCGAGCACAGGAACTTGGCCGACACGGTGTTGTCGTACCCCTTCTGCCGCACCACGAACCCGTTGTTCGTCTCCGCCTGCTCCACGCATGTGTTCCTCAGGTTCACCACACCGATCGGTTTTGACACCCGCTTCCTCGGGTAGATGACGGCAAAATGCTCCAGGGAGGTCCTGTACACGACAACCCGGACGTCCTGCCGCATCCCGCCCGGTCCCAGTAGCACCAGAAAGCCGGACTTCACTTCGCTTTCGCCGCATTTCTTACTGAAACTCTGTCCAAAGTGCTCGCCGCGGCACGTCCCAGCCATGATATCCGTGGGCATTTCACTATTATGACAACAATAAGCTATTCACATAACAATATTGGCAATGTTATTGTTGGCGCCGACTCCGTCCGCGAGAGAAACGGTCCACAAAGCGCGCTGTATCGTACTGGGGAGTCATTTTCCGAGCGGGGTGTATTTATAACCTTAGCGGGCCGAAGCCGCTCGTGCGTTTTCGCCTGTGATCGTTATTTTGCATTCACTTTGGAGGCAGTGGAGGCTTGTCAGACGGTGGTTATTGGACTGAATTCGAGAGTGTGTCTGGGGCGTGATGCACTATGTAGAGACAGGTGTATCGCATTCGGCGGTGTTATAGGATAGGTCGAATGTTATCGGTCTCGGACGAGATGTGAACGTGAACGGTGGTAACCTTTACCGATGCATTGTATTCGCGCACACCGCCACGCACACTCTGCACTTTATGGATCTATTAAATAAAACAATTTTAGATAACATCGCATGTCATATTTGAAAGCTAATGGACTAATATTTGAGGTCTTTTCACGGAATTTAACGCAGTTATTCCGCTAACTACAATTTCACGTGATCAAACTTGGCTATGTCGGTGCTAGGCACAGACTTGAGATCGAATTCCGCGTACTATTAATGTTGACTTTAAAGGCAATTTATTCTTCGGAGTCTGTTTGTATTTGATCGAATGAGAAATAAAAAAATATTACAACGCTTACTAATAAGTATCGGGGTATCCATTTAATTTATATATTTATTAAAAATTAATGAAAATGTTAATTAACTTGACAAAAATGTCTTCTAATTTTGACTCAAAACAACTCAATTTAAAAACAATTTATGCTCAAAAAGTATCAAAATGTCAAATACACGTTAAAGCTTTAGAATTTTACACTAAAATGTACACCTAGATACTAATGAAAACACTAAAATAAGAGGACAGTTTTTAATTAAGCAAATGACTGCCAAAAAGCGCGCCCCTTGTAATTCATACACTTTTTTTACGATCAAAAAGGCCACGCACGCTCTGTTTATAGGGGTCAACAGGGGTAAAACAAAAGAACTACATTATTATGGACGAAGTGTCAATAATGTAACTATGATAGTGGATAGTGATTTAATCGGAAATATAGGAAATTGCATGAAATAATATTATTTTAAGTTGCAACTCTCAATCAGATCATGTTAGTATAACATCACCGGCGCTTTAGGCTATGTTTTATATAGTTATATTTACTTATTTCATGCTTTAAAATCGTTTAATTCACTGCCCGGTATTATTTTTTGTTGTGCTGTCTCAAATTATGATTTAAATGTCAGCATAAAAATACCTTCTAATTTTTCTAATTGCTCGAAAATCCGCTGCAACACTAAACACGTGTCATAATACTTAAGATTTTGTCACATGAATTTACTTTTATATTCTAGAATTAACTTAAAGTTGAGAATATCTAGTAAGTATTAATTACAATTACTAGACACTATTAGATGAGAGATTTCACATTTCCTTTCCAGAGGAAAGCAATATCCTGCCGCTACGTAATATCTAGATTTTTTGTTGGAGTAACTCACATCCAGTAAAAGGTAGCATTTGTTATAAAAAAATTGATACCAGAGAAAAGGTTTTTCTTAAATTTCAAACAAAGAAACGAAACTATATCGTTAGATTCATACTTTACCGTCGTTTTATCAAAGACTTGGGATATAAAATGATGACCGTTACATCGTATGGAATATTATAAATACTTACTTCTTATTATTTATTAAATTTTGCTGCTTTGTCCGCGCCATAATCAATTTCATAAAATAAAATGTAGCCTCAATTACTCTGTAAAAAGGCTTTAATTGCCAATACCATCAAAATCGATTCATTCGTTACGGAGACTACTTTTACAGACAAAACATTTTAAAATGCGTGATTAGTTTTGAGTGCCGTCGGAATACCCATAATACGAGTTTGGAGCGTAAATAAAGGTTTTATTTAAATAGACGGTGACTTTTTTTTTTATCTATAACATATACTAATAATATGTATCATGAATATATGTAAATAAACACAGCTACATTGTGCAAACGCTTATTTCAAACTGACGAAGCCATGCGTTCATTATTTTCTCAATAGCCATTGTTGTGGGCCGAAGGTAGAAAATGTACGTTTTTTATTTCGCTAGGGAGAATTTTTAATTGCGATGCTCTTTTCCCACCAGCTGCGGAGTTTCGATCATATTTATTATATTTGTTTTTTCGTTTCTTATTCTATACATTAACATGTATTTTGGTTAAAGTTTAGGGTTCAGTAAGTCATGCAAAAAATATTTTGTAAATTCGCAGCTCTTTATCTTATTTTTTTATTTATTAGAGGTTCATAGCTCTTGGATAATTTTTCATACTAATTCCTTAATTTTGTCATATCGAATTATCTAAATAAAACTCATCTGTTCACAGTAGTTATAATAACGAAATCTGTGGAAAATATTGTGGGTATTGGGTAGCATCTATATTAAATGTGTACAATTGGATAAAGTAAACTACAGTTTGTTTTCCTTTATACAATAAAATAAGAATATACCTAACATATACCTAGTACCGAATGTTTTTGAGCGTCTTTGCATGGTCCGGGCTTCTGACTGCATAGAAAGATACGATTTCCTTATATTTTACTTCGGGTATCGAGATTTTTGGTCTCATAATTAATATTTGCAGCATTCAAATTTATATCGGGGCGGGATCGGACCAATTACCTTTTGAATTACGCCTGACTGTAATGCTCTTTGTACGCCTGGCTCATTGTCTAAAAGACCAAGGAAGAATCGAAGAAAGAGGTCACAAATATCCGAAATAGGAGTCGCATTCCAACCGGCTGTCAAACCGGAATGACTTGTTCACATTGAATCAAAACAAAAACTTTTACCTTTTAGATTTAATCACATTTTAACGGGATTTATTAATAATAATTAGGAAACACCTTTTTGTACAAAACTTTCAGAAATGGTCTGTTTAATATTTATTATACCTATGTTGATAAATACGTATAACATTGTAAAATTATTGCCGTAACAAGTTTGGGGAATGAAATATGATTAAGAGTTTACAAAAAATACAAACAACCATCAAATAAAATTAATATGGGCTTTTATGAGAATTTTTCGGGACAAATTCATCTAAACACTAAACAAACTTTGCTGCGGAGATAAAACCCGAGACTTCTATGTTTAGGCTAAAAATTTGTATCCGGCACCTCTGTCCACTTAGATAAAGTCGCTTTGTTTAGTATTTTCCATTCCTAAGCAAACCCCTGTCATATTCCTTGTTCCTACCAATTTTTTTGTTTAAAATATGAAATTCCAGTCGAATAACAACTAAGATCTCGTGGGATGAATACAGACAGGTGTTTGAAGCGTACACTGTTTTCGGCCATGAGCGGTCGACTAACTTTCAAGGTCTCTACACCTATCAAATTAGTTGTTGCTATGCTTCCGCAACGTTGTTTACTGATTATTGTCTTTGTCTTTGTTCATTAAAACAAATATATCACTTTTAATTGTTTTTAATAGAGGCTTGAGGTTACTTTCCCTTCCGTCTCTTTTAATTCCCTTTAAGTTTTGCCACTAAACCTATCTTATATTCATTCACAATCGTACAGGATTTTTATACAGCTGTAAAGTGAATTCATTTACAAAAGTGTGAAAGAGTTACTTATGCGGCCCATAGACAGAAGACAATTTTTCAAATTAAGAATTGTAGGCAAGCGTAGCAAGACTACTTAAAAAACTGTTCATTTAAATTTCACATAGCTTCTTGGTCTTATGGTGGCCAGTAATTCCCACGATTGAATAAATCTCGAGACAAAACAATAATCATAAACTCATAATCGTTTCGCTATGATTTTCGCGTGTTAGTTTCAGTCAGAATTCACACATTACCGCGGAACAGTCGAGGCGTGTTTCATCTCGGGCTATTAAAAATTTGTCTCACCCGAGACCTCTATGAAAATTGAGTTCAATTTTTTTCCGACGGTCGTTACCCTGGATACGCAGTACAGAGATGTACGGAATGGAACTATTAAAATATATAACAAATTTATAATGACTTCTTATGTTTACGCGAATGTTAGACATTAAAATTAAACTATTTTTTGGATTTTATCGCGGTTTTAAGATTTTAGTTTTCTCGCGACGTTTCGAAGACTTTGCAGCCTTCGTGGTCCCCCCATGACCGTTAAAACCGTGATAAAATCCGAAAAATAGTTTAATTTTAATAACATATTTACGATATTTAATTCAAACAATTTTGTTCACCACACGATTGATTAATATGTACTTAGTCGGTATCTGAGTTCTGTGGGAGGATTGTTTAAAAATAAAACAAATGTGTAACTTTTTCCCTTTACGTCTTGAATAGCATTTAATAATATTTTTTTCGGATAAGAATTATTGAAATAAGGAAAATTCTTTTTTCTTCGAATCACATCAGTGACTAATGAACCATGTTCTGTGACGTCAAAATACTTGAGTAACAAATCATTTTTCACTAAGTAAAATAAAAGTTGCTATACCGTTTTCTTATGTCTGTAAACGAATAGACGACATTGTTATCCCGAAAACCTGTCTGGCCCCTGTGCCCGGAGTGGGTTCAACAAGATTTAAATTGATTTCAGACGTGCCAAATGATTCAAATGTTTTATCGATAGACTTTTGATTAGCCTTTTGATTAAATTAACTTTTCTTGGAGTTGGATTTCTTTGGTAAGTTTATAGTGATAATTGATAGGTGAACAATCTCTTGTCACCCACAGGTCACCTGCGCAAGTGTTGTCAAACAAAAATAATTGTTTTTTGTAGAAAAAATCTTACAGTTTTATAGTTTAGGTATTGTTGGAATAGTTTTTACTTTGTGCTTACCTTTTATGTGTGATTAGGTGTTGCTCTCGTTTTCGCCCGCCTGAAAAGCCTTTCCCGCTACAAAAGTCCCTACAACTTACTGTAGTGATTTATATTGCCACGTCGCTAGCGCCATCTATATAAAAACCTACATTGTTTCTCATGGGAGCAAATCACTGGGATAAAAAGTAGCCTGTGTGTTAATCCAGGACATGATCTATCTTTGTGCTGAATTTCACCCAAATGCGTTTAGCTGTTTCAGCGTTTACTTCTTACAAACATCAAAACATTTTCACAAACTTTCGCTGATATGATGATTTCTTCCTAACTGAATTTCGGCTACTGCGGCCAATCTCAACGGAAATCAGCCAGGTACGCAGGAGTTATTATCGTGCACAAGTGTATGCGCAATACACAGGTGCACTCTCTAATAACATAAACTGTAGATTTTACCTTTTTTACAGCAAAATCGCATTGTATGATTTGGGAAACTGTTTGAATTTTTGAACACTTTTGAATCGACTTTAATTTTTATGAGTTAATGAGGGTATCTACTATTACCTAACTGTTATTCTATTTAAATTTTCACACCTAAACAATTATACGTAGACTTATTTCTAGTTCGCCGACCCAGAAACCGGGGGTGATCGGATGAGATGCTCGGGCGGGCCCGGAGCGCGGCGGGCGCCATGCAGCCGCCATCTTGGACACGCTGCTGTGAACAGATTAATTGTGCCGTGCTGAAATATACCTGAGCACATCTGAAGGGGTAAACAGTAAACGCGCATTTTATAACTATAAACTTATTTATTTATTAGTCAGCATATCAAAATTGCAAACATAAACATGAATTTTAGTAGCATAACTTAAGAATAAATATCTAGTAAACAATAATTATAGACATGCATGGTGTATAGAAACATTAATTTTATTTATCAGACTACCTGAAGGTAATAAAAATTACCAGTAACAAATAAAATATAACTACCTGGTAGCGATGTAGGCGCTATAATGCAATATTAGACAAAATAATCGTAATAAATTCATGTAAAGTACAAAAGAACAACCGTGATAAAGAATCGTTGCATTTAAAAACTAAAATAATATACGTAAATGTCAAGATAAAATAAATAAATATTTATTCTTATTACCCACGTAAAAGTTCGGTTGATGGAATAAAATCGGGGAGTAAACCTATTAAATTGCAAAAAACTTAGAAGTAATCAGCATTTTTTTATATGCAATGGTTCCACAATAATAGCATCTATCAAACCACAAAGGTTTATACTACTAAATTGGTTATTAGAATACTTGTATAAAAAATAAAGCTACATTATTTAAGTATATGTAGTAGGTAGGGACTTTTGCGGGATCCAATTGTATCTTAATTGTAGATATATTAATGTGTAACTATTATTCGAAGGAGATTTGGCAAACCAGCAAATCGCCTTAGAACCAAATTAAAGTCAAATCTTCATTATTTTAAAGAGAGAGTTCAGATATAACTTATATAAATGAGTAACAATAAAAGAAAAAAAAACACAGACATAAATATGGATGAATGTAATCGTTCTTTTACGCGAAATAAACACTTATTTAAAACAAAAAATGCGCAGTATACATTAATAACTTTTACACATAACCAGTGTAAAATTGCCCGCTCCAGTATCAATAAAGACATTTCGCCGAAATGAAACGAAACGAATTTGAGATTTACTGCACCCCGCATTCTGGAAATTGGACGCAAATATTTACTCATTAAAGTATCTCGAAGCGTGGATTTGGAGAGGGCAATTTTACAGATGAGGCCTGAGGACAAGTCTCATAACTTAGAAATTTATTCTTAGACAAATATGGCGAAATAAAATGCTTGATGTCGTGTACAAGCACTTTACGGTAATGTGTTTCAGTTTACGCAAATCTTACTTTAAAATAAAAATTATTTTATTCGAAATTCGAAACGAAACAAAAAAATTTACCTTATTTGTCTGTTATTAGTACTCATGGCTCTACGATTCCCAGTCTACGAAATGCAATTTATATTGGTTTATATGCGACATTATTTCGATTTTCAACTTAAGTACCATGACCTTCAGCCTGGCAGAAGCATATAAACTTAAGCTTTGAATAAACCAGTTATTCAGAGAGCAGCGGAAATACGATAGGAAAATCTTTTCATCTAAAAATATTTGCAAAGGTCGAAGGTGAGTACTGTTTGTCGTCGTAAATACTCTGGATTCAGAGATGACGCAAGAGCTTTCAGTTTGTTATTTAATAATTCAGTGTTGGTGTCCGCTATAATACTTTTTGGGTGTTGCATTCATCACCGAGGTGTATCTGATCAGATGCAATCGATCTTAGCCTTTGCAATTGCGTCGTTTTTGGACAAGACTTGTAAATACCATCTATTCACGGGTCGTCGAGTATGACGACGTGTATAAACATGGTGGTCGCTATGCAATGCAATTGCCAACACAGTTCTTACGTATTGACATGCTAAGCGACCTTTGAAAATTCGTCACGGAACAGGTGGTAAATAGACTAATTGGTGATATTACATTTAAGCATCAACTTAATTGTAATTTGAATATGTTTGCAATGCGTAAATAGCCGACTCACCAACATGTACTTAGTAAATAGTATCAACTAACTGTTCTAGTTAGCTTCTGGAAAGGGTGCAAGATTTTATTTATTGCTTTGCATGACGAGACGAGCTTGCCGTTCGCCTGATGGTAAGCGATACGACAGCCCATAAACAGTAGAAACATCATCCACAAACTTGAATTACAAAGTACTTATTGTTTGGTATTCCACTGCGCTCGCCATCCTTAGACAATTTGTTAAGTCTTATTATGTCCAGTAGTTAAACTGGCTACAATGTCCTTCAAACCGGAACACAAGAGTGACGACACACTGCTGCTTGGCGGCAGAAATAGACATTGCAGTGGTACCTACCCATACGGACTCTCACAAAATAAGAGACCTACCACCAGTAATAGATATAGATTTTGAATACACGTCGTTCATTCCACCCAGTGTGGTGCATTTTTCTAAATTCAACGTCGGAAATAATTTGTTTGTACGGTTAATTAAGTAAATATTCAGCGATTTTGCAAGGCTTGTTACACGTTTGCGCCTCAGCTGGCACCAAGAGCCGCGAACTTGTGAAATATATTACCTTCTTAATTCTCAAATAACATTTTATAAGCCGCGATACTTGGCTGCACACTTGGACCCTAAATTTTATAACGAGATCGAGTTATTAAATATATGACTTTTTGGATGAATAGGTACACTTAGGTTCTATGTATAATTTTACTTTTATTATTAGGTACTGTACAGACTGTACTGTATTGCGTGTGACAACGCTATAATGTCCAGGGTTATGTCCAGTATATGTCCGGAGTCTGAATTTGTGCTCGATGTGGCGACAGACTGTGACTGAAGTCGGAACAAATGATGAAAAGTGGGTGACGTAGTTGCACCTCTGCCTACCCCATCGGGGATAAATACGTTATTTGTATTATTGTTTTGGAATATTGTAATGTAAATGTTTGTAAATATGTAGAGATTTTTGCATGCTTGTTAGAATTAAACCGCAGAAACCATTAAACGATGGTAATTATGGTTTATTTTGGATAACAATAGTTATAGTAGTTATAGATAGTTTAGGCTTAGCGCCGGCATCTGTACACTATTGGGAGATGCTTATTAGTTACTAGCTTCCGCCCGCAGCTTCGCCCGCGTGGATTTCGGACTTCAAAAATGGAGGAGGTGCTCAATTTGTGGGGATGTTTTTAATGTATGGTGGTATGCAGGTGGTCCGATTGTCCGGTCAGGGTCTGATGATGGGATCCTGGTGAAATCGAAGGAACTTTTAACCATTAAGGTTGCACACGCGACGGAAGCTTAAAAAATGGAGTAACTTCTCCCGTTTTCCTAACATTTCCCTTCACTGCTCTGCTCCTATTAATTGTAGCGTGATGAAAAGTATACTATAACCAGCTCAGGAGTATGAAAAATAATAGTACAAAGTTTCGTTAAAATCCGACGAGTACTTTTTGTTTCTATAATGGTTATACAGACAGACAGACAGACAAAAATTTTACAAATTGCATTTTTGGCATCAGTATCGATCCCTAATCACCCCCTGATAGTTATTTTAGAAATATATTTCATGTACAGAATTGACCTCTCTACAGATTTATTATAAGCATAGATTAATTATACCGGAATAGTTGCTATGGTATTATACTTATCGGAAAAGGTCTAACACACGGGCTAAGCGCGAACGTCGCCTAGAGCAGCGGTCGGCAACACGCGGCCCGCGAACGTTCTGTTTGTGGCCCGTGATTGTTTTGTTAATAAGGCTTAAACATCAAAATAAATCACCTTGTCGTTCTTGCCTACCAAAAGGTTGCCGGCCGCTGGCCTAGAGTAATGATATTGAGTTATTGAAACTTCTTTCCAGCCGGAATTTGGGCAAATACTTAACTGTAAGTAAAATTACAACCGGTGAATAAGTCTAACGTCAAAGAATTTTTTGTTGGGATCGTTGTCAAATCTTAGAAAAAATTATGCCTAAGACCTCAATGTGATACTTTTTGAGAAAGTCAGTCTCATATACTATACGAAATTAATTATCGGCTTTACCTCAGTTTTCGTAACCAGCTTTGCAAAACAAAGCCCGGCTACCATTCATTACCCTTCAGCAAAGTCGATTTAGGTCAAAGTCAAAGTCAATATTGTCACGTTATGGCAATTCTCAAACCGTTCATTGGAAGTTTGAAGGGTTGGATCCCATTGTGCACGCGACTGTACCACGTGATTACTATGACGTCAAAGGCTTGTCAGGACCGTATGTTGAAATTAAATAAATCTTCATTTATTATTTTTTTCACGTGAACTACTTTTCTGGCTTAGGTCGGAACAGTTATTATCTATCTTCTATCTTCTATCTTCTTCTATACTTATAATAAATCTGTAGAGAGGTCAATTCTGTACATGAAATATATTTCCAAAATAACTATCAGGGGGTGATTAGAGATCGATACTGATGCCAAAAATGCAATTAGTAAAATTTTTGTCTGTCTGTCTGTCTGTCTGGCTGTATAACCGTTATAGAAACAAAAACTACTCGACGGATTTTAACGAAACTTGGTACAATTATTTTTCATACTCATGAGCTGGTTATAGTATACTTTTCATCACGCTACAATTAATAGGAGCAGAGCAGTGAAGGGAAATGTTGGGAAAACGGGAGAAGTTACTCCATTTTTTAAGCTTCCGTCGCGTGTGCAACCTTAATGGTTAAAAGTTCCTTCGATTTCACCAGGATCCCATCATCAGACCCTGACCGGACAATCGGACCACCTGCATACATCCATACATTAAAAAAACCCGACAAATTTAGCACCTCCTCCATTTTGAAGTCCGAAATCCACGCGGGCGAAGCTGCGAGCGGAAACTAGTTTCATAATATACTTATATTTTGTTATTATGTGCATTATTCTTACTCAGTAGGTACTTATTTTAGACTTAGACTGTCTCGGTGGCGTAGTTGTACTACATGCGCGGTACGGCAGTGCTCTGAGGTCCTGGGTTCAAGTCCTGGGTTGGACAAAGTGATATTTAGGTGTTTCTGTTCAGTATCAGCCCGGAGTTTGGAATTTGTGCCTGGTATGGCGATAGGCTCGCCCCCTATCACACCATTTGACGTCTAATTGTAAAATCGTTATCAACTACAAATTATTGTTGCTTGCGACCTCTTCATAATTCATGAGGTAATACGCAATAAAAACACTAAAAAAGTAAAAACTGCTCCAGGCGTTTCAACCATTGTAAAGAAATGTGAATTGAATTTCTTCCTTTCATTATTTCAATACTCTACTCCGGTAAGAAAGCACATTACACACTATATGACAATGGTAGACATTAAAGTAATCAGTTAAGTACCTACATTTTACTTTCACCGGCCGAAATTGCAATCTAACATCAAAATGAAAGTTACGAACTTTTGTGATTATTATGTTTCTTTTAATCCTTCCATGATAGAATTACTGTACACCGAAACTGATGTTAAGTACAAGATAAAATTAAATTTGTTTTATTATCATATACCTACGTCGACTCGGAGGCGGCCAAAGGTAGACACCGAACAATCACCTTGCGCTTATACGAGAATCACGCAACCGCGTCCTAAAAAGGGACCCTTATAGGATCACCACCTAATAGCAAAAAAATTTACGTAGACCGTGACATAATGATGCTTTTACTGCTCCGTTACAAAAATTCAACGTGTATTTAAATACAGGTTGAATTTATTTTAATGTAAACTTTGAATAATATAATACATTAGAAACCTAAAACTATGATGAAAAAAAAATCCAACTTAATTTGTAGATGCGTATTACATACGATTAACTGGATATAGAAAGACCAATATTAAAAAGATCACCAGTGACCAATGACCCCAGGTAACGTTTTTAAGTTCCCGCTAAAACTTTGCAAAATCCTGAACGTATAAAAATAGAGGTGTGTTGACAGATAAAAAAAAATATATAAACGTAAAATCGACTATAAATATCGATGTCTCTTTTGAATAAGGTATATCTGTAAAAAACTTGAACAAACTACCGCGGGGTTGGTGATTCGTAGCGTAATATAGCTAATAGCTACTGGTACAAAAAAATCTCCCCACCACGAGATAGTAGGTATGCTTAAATTAATATAATAATATTAACAGAAACAGGATATTGGGCAGCCAAAATTATTTACGAGCATTTATGTAATATACCACTACTAGTTTATTTTTCATAAGTTCATTCAAGGAGATAAATATTCAACGTCAACATTATCATCGTAATATTCCAATACAGCCATTGTAAGTATAAAATAATATTATTTTTAAAATTGAACGCATCGATAAGACAGGACATACACGTTGCGACGGTAACATTTGAAATTCATCTAGTTCTAGATATTAGTAGATAGTATCCTGATTGATAAGAAAAACTAAGAGGTGATATCGTAGAGTTGACATTTATTTTCAATAAATTGTATGTACATCTTTCCTAAAACGGGATTGTTTGGTAGGTGTTTAGTTTTTATATTAGCAACCTCATTTTTAATGGCAGCACCACTCGACAGTCAACTGCAATGTTACCAATTTAGTAAATTTGTCATTGAAATTTGTGGTTTAGTCTCCCTTGTAAGCATAGAATATTGTTTTTAGTATTACTGGTGGATTGTGTTAAGGTTTATTTATGGGAGGCCAGAGAAACGCTCATATATGAGTAACCTTTTATTATATCTTAACTACAACACAACGCTTACTTATTGAGTGGCCATTTTAAAACAGGAAACCTATAGAGATGGGCAATGCCAACACTAGTGATGCCCACATTGTCATATATTAGTTTACAATAGTTAAGGGGAAAAGACGTAAAACCACTAAAATATTATATACATTTTGTCACACAATATACTTAGTTAGTGACGAAAATGCCGTAAAAATATACTATGACCTAAAATTACAGTTGGGCGCAAAAAATATGACGCAA